>NC_143580.1:220232164-220402956 GCF_048544385.1 Mastigoproctus giganteus
GATACACTGTCATTATGAAGGGATGTACTGGGTCAGCAGCGATAGAAGAGCGAGCATTCCCATCAAGCTGTTGAGTAATGGTGAATGGAGAGGACCCAGGGCACTCCATGAAAAGTTCCCAAACCATAACACCACCTCCAGCCTGCTGAACAGTACAACCAAGTGTCATGGCCTCATGTTACTTTCTCCAAATGTGTATATGCCCATCAGCATGATGGAGGGAAATGGGATCATCACACTAGGTAACAGATTTCCATATCAGTGGTCCAGTGTGGGTTCAAGACTGTGTCTCACAGTGAGCATGGTACCTGTGACAGTCATCAAATACCAAGCCTATACAAGCTAATGTCCAGAGCATAGTCCATGTGTTATTGGTCTCACTGTTCCTTTGTTTTGCTGTGTTATCTGTGCTACATCACTGCTGTGTTTTAAAACAAGACACATGATACCTCTGGTGTTGACCCCACATAGCTGTCCCATGTGTGACATTTGGTTTGTTCGAATCCTGTTGAACGAGTCACAGCAGACTTGTGATGCCATAAAAGGGTGCATTTAACCACGTTGGCTGCTTTCGAGATACTTGGAGCTGCACACCTTGCCCCACTGTCATTCTATATTTGAAGTTGGAAAGATCGCAATGCAGACCCATTCTTCCTTGCAGACAGGGATTATCATGTGTGATCAGTGGTGCGATCAAACAATAATATCAATAATAATATCAAATCAGTGCAATCAAACTATTCCCAAATTTGAGCCTTCACCAGTATCACAGCCCAGTCCATTCCTACATAAGGGGGATGTTGCCAATGCAAAGCCAACTCAGTGTATACATAAGTTACCTATTGCCACTATGTCCATTCCTTCTCCGTGTAATAACTCGGCACCCAGTAGGCAGATTTTCACAAAATTTTATACTTGACTCTTATAGAAAATTTTTTGGGCTATCCCAAATTTCATTAAAGTTTTGTCAGTTTTGTTTTTTTTTTTCTAAAATTTCAAGTTAGCTTGATAAAAATGTAAGTATGTTTCAGATGATTGATTGTTACTCAAAAAACAAATGTCATTAATACCAAATTTTCATAGAATGTTCTGTTGATCCTTGATTTTTAGGCCAATTGATTGTTGTAAAATATGTAGTGTAATAGTATATATAAAATCTTTGCAGGTGTAATAATACATATCCTTCAAAATAATGCTCTGCTTACTTGATTGGATGGCACTCATATATGCTTCATAATAAAATATTATGATATTCGGTCACTGCCACTGATGCCATGAGATATTGATTTTGTGAAAGTTATTTTTCAGTTTTACCTTCTAACTTTGGCTTAGTGAGTTAAAGAAGTTCATGTCGTTGGGAAATTACAGGATGAACCTGTCCCATAAGATGCACCCATAAAACATAGTTGCATATTATGGGCCAGGGCATGTTATCATCTTGAAAATCTGATGTGTACAGAGTTTTAAGAGTATTGTGTACCAGCTGTTTTATTTGCTTATGTTGAATTTTTGAAAAATATAAAAGGATCTCCATTGTTTTTAGATAGGCTGTTGTCAGACTGTTTGATCATAATGTTAAGGCTTGTGTAAAAGTTTTACCTAGGATTATACATTTTTTTTTATTTACAATTTTTCTTAAATCTTTTTATTTATTTTTGGTTATTGAGAAAGTTATTGCTTGTGGCGAATTGCATTGGAATGAATTTTTACGTTAAATGGGTCAGCTAATAGCATTTAAATAAGTACTCTAAAAGCAACCTCATCTGCACAGTTCTGCTCTGTCAAAACTTGTTTTTCCTAAGGGGAAATGTTAGGAATGTTAGTACAATATTGTCTTTTGTTGTTCGTAGCCTTTTACTGAACTGGGTAAAAGATGAGAAAAGTTTTTCTCTGTTGCCTAAGCACTCATTAGAAATTCTGAATATTTTAAAGTAGTGCGGTACCGAAACAGCCGGTACGGAGTTTCAGTATGAGGGAAGTAATACTGATTTAAATGACATGTCCCCTTGCAGCTAACACAGTAGTTTACAAATGCTATTTCTCACAGTGTGTTCAAATTATCTGGGATCCAATGCTATCTAGATGGGAGAAATTTTTAGGCTTCTTTCAAAGTGTGATGGATTTAGTTCAGTTTTAAGTGAGAATTGTGTGGTTTCCTTCCCAGAAACTGATTTTAAGCAGTAAACTCACCACAGTATGCATGCAATTTACAACATTGATGTTTCACAGTTTTTACTATCTCTGTGCTAATTCTGAAACAAACAAAATAAAAATAACTTGCAATTATTAAAAAAAAAAACTTGTTGCTGCATTATATTCAGACATCCTACATTGGACTCTGTCTTGTCACCTAACTGTAACTTAACTTCTTATGTACTGCCTTCAGATTTAACTTAAAGCTAATTGAGAAGGATAGACCTGCTTTTATAGAGCAATACTGGTGATTAAAGCCAAATATGAACTGTTTCTACTTCTTTTGATCTATGATGTATGGTAGTTTGAAAATGCAGAATGATGCTTAATGCAAGTGTGATCTGTGACTTGATCAAATGACAACTTGCAGCTGGTTGAATTAATCCAAATTCAACCAGCTGCTAATCAGTCTCCCAAAAATCAATTTGATGTATAGGTTTGCAGAACCTAATGTTCTAGGATTCTGCAATTTTTCAGGTGTGATGATTCACTCTAGTGTAGTGATGTAATTAGGATTGTTGGCAACTGTGGCCAAATATTAGAAATGCAGTATTGATTTTCATTAATATGACCTACATATTATGAGTCATTAGCCTTCTATCACTTGCATCCTCAGTTATAACAAGGACACTTGCATGGCATCTGTGTGATCCATTGTTTTAATTATAAAAAAAATTTTTTATTTTTTTTACTGAATGAAAACAGTGATCTATTAATTATGTTGTACTAAATCTGATTAAGAAAAAAAAAAAAAAAAAAAAAGAGAGAAACCATTAATAATTGTAAAGTTTTATCACATATATATATATATATATATATATTTAAATATATAACTTAGAAGATAAAATGCAATAACATAAAATAAGAAAATAAATAAATATTAAGTTATCATTAGAGGTAGCAAAAATGCACATCCTCCAAATGATGCCCAGATATAGCCGATAATTAATATAAAAATAAAACATAAGCCAGTAGTATGGCAAAAACTGTAGAGTGAAAGTTAACATAAAATAAATCAACGGGGAGGGGGAAGTAAAGGTAACAAAACAGAAACCATAGCCGAAAGTCCCAAAATAATTTAGAACTTTAAATCCAATTTATAATAATACTAATTCCAATTTAAATTTAAAATAATTGCCAATTATATAATAATTTAGCGGTACCCCCCTTGTAAGGTACCAGTTCTGAAAAACGTGAAATATCACCAAAAGGGACTAAAAAGAACTACTAAAAGAAAACAAAATAATACTGACCATTATGCCCCATATCGACAGAGGACCACGAGGCCAATAATGGTCATGGAATTGCTGCATTTCAATTGCCATACAAATAGTCGCAAAGGCGAATAGATTGAAGGACCAAACCACCCCTTCCTCCTCCAATCAATCCACAAATGCAGAGGATTTGCATAGCGGTGGTCCTTATGCAGCGAGAAATAAACTATAGAACAGATAGCACTCTAGAGCTATGGTTTCTGTCTTGTTACCTTTACTTCTCTCTCCCCGTTGGTTTATTTTATTTTATGTTAACTTTCGCTCTATAGTATTTGCGATACTGCTGGCTTATGTTTTATTTTTATATTAATTATCGGCTATATATATATATATATATATATTTAGAATTTTCAAAGTCACTGATCCCCAAATAGACATTTGCATGACTTCTGGCAGACACAATGTGAACTTCTGTATTTTTGTCAGATGTTTCTATTTAGCCACTCAAATCAATGCATTGATTGCAGCAAGATTAGACACCTATATCCGGCATCTCAGAGATGCCACATGGGAATGTGAGTTGCCTACAAAAGAGCTAGATGTGTTTGCTTACCTAGTATTGTTAAATGCCAAACAAAAATTTAATGTCTTGTAATTTATAGTATATTGAGGTGAAAACAGAAAATACTGTATAACCAGTTTGAAAATATTGGTGGGCAAAGGTACACAGGAGGATTTGATTTCATTTACAAAAAAAAAAAAAAAAAAAAAAAAAAAAATGATATCTGTTTTATGCCATGTTTGAACGTACAATTTTACACTAAGCTTTTCATTCATTTGAATTGATGTATAGGATGTTATTGTGTATTTAAATTGAAAAATCTACATTTTTCAATTTTAATACAAAATTATTACGAGTTTGATGTGCAATATATTATTGCACATCAAACATATGTTAGATATTAAACAAAAACAAAAAAAGTGTAGATTGTACATGCACTTGAAAGAGGAAAGTGCTTTCTAGTGATTGGAAGAAGAAAAAGTTTTAGTTATAATATATTAGCCATAGGCTTTTATGACAGCTGATTTTTATAATAAGTTTTAAATAATATTTTAAGTTTTTTCTTTAATTCCATTTGTCATACCCCAGTTACAACAATGCTCCAGTGAATTTGTCTCTGGTGTCATTTGTGAATTTTCACAAAAAGTGGATACAGTTGAAATTCACTTAAGAGGCTTCACTTAAGTTAAATTGAAACGTGGTTGCATTCTGAACTTATATAGAGAGTCTTTCACCATGAGATTAACCTAGCAGTGGTGGCATTTAAAATTGTAGCATACAAATAGAGTGGCAAGGGACCTGACTGGCTCATCTGTTTCTTTTTTATTTCTGAAAACAGTTTTTGCTCTTTAAGTCTGCTTGCAGAATACTAATGTCTGACCTTTCCTAATGAATTGAAATATATAAAAAAAAAAAAATTAAAACAACAATTGTAACTGTTTTTTATACTTATTTTCAAACAGTCCTTACACAACACAAAATCCTCATAGAATTTGACTAATTCTGTTAGACAGAAAAAAAAAAACTAAGTTTAAAGTATAAACACTAAAATAATTAGTAACTTCCATTTTTAATTTCACAAAACCATTAAAAGCTCAAATTGGAACCAATGCATGTGTATGTTTACTTTGTTTTGCCAGTTTCACTTAACTTGTCTTGGGAAGTCTTGTCTGACCAGTTTGATTGGATACTATGATGTGGTCACAAAGGAACTAGATGCAAAAAATAATTTTGATATCATATACTTTGATTTCAGGAAAGCTTTTGATACTGTTTCATATGGAAGACCACTGTACAAATTTGAGCAGTATGGCATTAAGGCCAAGTGTTCTACAATGGATAAAAGGAAAGGTGAGTGGGAGAAGACACAGAATGGTGATCAATAGATGATGCTGCTCTTTGTGAAATAACGTTATTAGTGGAGTCCCCCAGGGTTTGGTGTTGAGTCCATTGTTGTTTTCTGTATTTATCAATGACATTGATGAAGGTATATCATGCTTAATGTCAAAGTTTGCAGACGATACAAAGGTTGGTAGGGTTGTTAATGACAGTATGCTACTGCAACAAGATCTAAAAAATTGAGCAGATGGTCTGAAAAGTAGTAGTAGTAGTAGTAGTGGCACATGATGCAAGAAAGCAAGTGTAGGAGCTTATGCAGCATCAGCCAAAAAAAAAAAAAAAAAATCACACCATTCCCTCCAAATGCCTGTCCAGTTCCTCCTTAAATTTATTTAACCTATCAACTTCTACAACGACAGATGGAAGTTTGTTCCAGCAATTAACCACCCGCTGGCTAAAGGCAAATTTCCGCACATCTATTCTACATCTGTCCTTTCTTAATTTGAACTTATGTCCCCGTAGGTTGGTAATCTGAACAAGTGGAAGGATCCCATCAGAATTCAGCGTGCTCAACCCATTCAAGGCCTTATAGACCTCAATCAGATCACTGCGCAGGTGCCTAGTCTCCAGCCACTGCAATTTGCAGAACTTAAGCCTCTCTTGGTAAGAGAATCCCTTCATTCCCCTCACCAATCGTGTTGCTCTTCTCTGTACACGCTCAAGCAAATCTACATCCTTCCTAAAATGAGGCCTCCAGACCTGTACGCAGTACTCAAGGCGTGGCCTGACCATTGCCTTATACAGAGGGACAATCACCTCCTTTTCCCTGCTAGCAAAATTCCTATATATCATTGACAAAACCCCATGACCCGCCCTAGCAGCCTGTCTGCACTGCTCAGAAAACTTCATATCTGACTGCACAATTACTCCCAGGTCTTTTTCATTTTCTACCACCTTAAGTGTAGTACCACACAGTTGGTACGTTTCTCTGGGGTTACTTCTACCCATATGCAGTACTTTGCATTTGTCAATGTTAAACTTCAGTTGCCACTTCTTAGCCCATCTGCCCAAATTATCTAGATCCTGTTGCAGTAGCACACTGCCATTACTGTCATTAACAACCCTGCCAACCTTTGTGTCATCTGCAAACTTCGACATTAAGCCTGATATACCTTCATCAATATCATTGATAAATACACAAAACAACAGTGGACCCAACACCGAACCCTGTGGGACTCCACTAATAACATTAGTCCACGAAGAGCAGCACCCATTGATTACCACCCTCTGTCTTCTCCCACTTAACCATCCTTTTATCCATTGTAGCAACTTACCCTTAATACCATTCTGCTCCAATTTGTACAGTAGTCTTCCATGCGCAACAGTGTCAAAAGCTTTCCTGAAATCCAAGTATATGATATCAAAATTATTTTTTGCATCCAGTTCCTTTGTGACCACATCATAATAACCAATCAAATTTGTCAGACAAGACTTTCCCTTAACAAATCCATGCTGTGTTTGAGTTATCGCTGCAGTCTTGTCTAGATGATCCTGCAATGCATCTTTAACCAGCGACTCCATTATTTTACCCGGAACAGAAGTTAAACTAACTGGTCTGTAATTACTCGTGTCACCCTTCGATCCACCTTTGTGAATTGGGGACACATTTGCACATCTCCAGTCCGTGGGAACCTCCCCTGAGTCCAAGGATGCTCTCATAATTATGGCTAAGGGTTTGCTTAGTTGCTTTGCCGCCTCCTTTAAAATAACTGGATAGATCCCATCCACCCCAGGTGCCTTTCTTATGTTTAACTTCAACAATTTCTCCTCCACTTTGCTCTCAGTTATTACAAAATCATTAAGCACACTGCTACAATTTGATAACCTTCTTCCATTTTCAAATTGTAATAATTCCTCACGTGTGAATGTAGATGCAAAATACTCATTCAGTTTGTTTGCTATCTGAGCAGGATCATCAACAGTCGAACCATCGATGTCAAGTGGTCCAATCATATTCATCCCCTTCCTTTTAGAGTTTATATAAGTAAAGAAATCCTTGCTGTTTTTCTTAGCATCTTTTGCCAAAGATTTCTCGTAATCCGCCTTTGCCTGCCGAACCTCCTTTGTGACCTGATTACAGACTAGCTTATATCTGCTACAGGCTTCTGCGTCGCCTGATAATTTATATGCATCCCATGCATTTTTCTTCTCTGTCACGAGTCTCATTAGTTCATTTGATAACCATTTAGGCCTAAACCTTGAACGATATTTCTTAATCGGTATATAAAGTCTAGTAGCTTCCACGATTAATTCTTTGAATGCTTCCCACTTAGAATTTACTGTTTGTAACATCGTCAGTTGATCCCACTGTACAGAATTTAAAAACTGTCTGAGACCACTGTACTCCCCTTTACGGAAGCAAAAACCCTTTCCTTTACCCCTGACGGTAGTTACCTCTTTGAGTAAATCCCACTTCAGCACACTGTGATCACTGCCACCTAGTGGTTCCTTTATCTGCAAATTCTTAATACACGAATGATCACTGCTGATAACCAGATCAAGAGTGTTACTTTCTCTGGTTGCCTCTCGAACATGCTGCTGCAGAAAACAATCATCCAATAACTCCACAAAAGTCTGACTAGTGTGTGAGTGCCCAACCCACAAGTTCCAGTCAATATCTGGGAAGTTAAAATCCCCCATTATAAGACATTCTGATTTACTGGCCCACTCTATTTCTCTGTACAATTGTTCATTGTACTCATTCAAGTCATTAGGCCTATAACACACTCCTACTCTTATTTTTCCTTTCGCAGTGCTTATCTCACACCAAACTGACTCAACAGAGCACTGTTCATCTATATTAACTGGGTGCACTTCCTTTGATTTTATGTTTTTCTTAATTAACAGCATAACACCCCCTCCCTTTCTGTCCTGTCTATCCTTTCTGTACACATTGTACTCCCCAAATTCCAGTTCTGCATTCCTTATATCTTTGTGACACCACGTCTCTGCTATCCCAACAATATCCGCCTTTGATGTCTTGACCAACACTTCAAATTCATCAAATTTATTTACTATACTTCTAGCATTGGTATACATGCAAGCATACATGCTCCTATGCCTATTCCCTGTTACCCTAACACATCCCATATACCCAACTATTCCATGATGACTGCCATCCGTCCCTGAAACCCCCAACACCCCTCGCTCCAGGTCGCTTCTTATTCTAATAGAAGTTGTGCAAGAATCACCTTCACCTCTGCCTGCGGTTACTGTTAAACTATTAGTCTTTGTATCCCCCCAAACTAGCAGTTTTCCGACCCACCTAACACTGCCTCGATAGCATCAGCAAATATTCTTGCACCCTTTCTATTTAAGTGTATCCCATCCCTGTAGAAGCAATCTCTCCTGTTAACAAGTACAGTCCAGGCTGAAAAAAATTCTACCCCTTGAGCCTTGCACAATCTTTCCAGGGCCGAATTGATCGACAAGGCTCTCATCATGTACTCCCTCCTATCGTGTCTGGGCAGAATTGCAGACACTTTCAAATTCAACCCTATTTCACGGCTTTTTTTCAACAGTGACCTGTACTTGTTGAGTAATTCCGCCGGTCTCCTACTCTTAATATCATTAGTACCAACGTGTACAACTATATCACCTTTTGTGCCCTTGAAAGATGATATCCGCTCTACAACGTCATCAACCTTTGCCCCTGGCAGACATACCCTGGTCCTGTTCCACCTATCCTTTTTACAAAATATATTCCCCGTCTCCCTGACAATAGAGTCACCAACAATAACTAGTTCCTTTGGGACCAGCGCATTCTGCTTTGGAGATTGCCGCCGTGTTGCCCGATGCCCAGGAGTGAGCTCTGGCGTTGAGGTGGGCAGCTGAGAGCCTGATGGGCCCCTCAATTTAGATCTTTCGAGGGCATCCACCCTGTCCCTCAAACTCTCATATAAGCCCATAACAACGCTGAGTTGTCGCCTGATTTCCTTACACTCCCTACATCGCGCACACACAAAGACATCCCCCATGGCAATATCATGTTCCGTTCCAGAGAGTTCGGCAAACATTTCACAAGTTGCACATTTCTTTAGGCTGTGATGCGTTGGAGAATTGCCTCCCTCAGTTCTCCCCCGATTCACAGCACTCCTGCCACTTTGTGCCCGTTGCTTTGCTGCTCTAGTCTGGGGCATGGTAGTTTAAATTAATAAAATCAATAAATTAAATATCAATAGTATTTGAATAGAAACTATTAAATAGAAACAGTGAAGCGTATTACTATATAATTATGCGTTAGAGCTACCTAGCTACCTCAATTAAAAAATTTGAATTCCCTACCACTATATCCAAAAACAATGGCTACAAAAATGGAACGAAATAACGGTTTTACCTATCGTAAGTAAAATCCACAAAAACTCTTTATCTAAATTAAAAATAAAAAATAACCAGCGTAACTATAACTATATGACTACGTATTAAGTACAATATAAAATAACAATCATGTAAATAAAAGGCAAACACTTATCGTTTTTGCGGAGCCTGTAACTGTCAGCTGTAACTTTTAAAGAGATTCAGCGCCCTCTCCTACTACTCAAGATGATAAAACTACTCAAGTAAAAGATTTTAAAACTACTCAAGTAAAACTACTCAAGTGGCAACTGAAGTTTAACATTGACAAATGCAAAGTACTGCATATGGGTAGCAGTAACCCCAGAAAAATGTACCAACTGTGTGATGTTACACTCAGGGTAGTGGAGAATGAAAAGGACCTGGGGGTAATTGTGCAGTCAGATATGAAGTTTTCTGAGCAGTACAGACAGGCTTCAAGAGTAGCTCATGGTGTCTTGTCAATGATATACAGGAATTTTACTAGCAGGGATAAGGAGGTGATTAACCCCTTGTATAAGGTAATGGTCAGACCATACCTTGAGTCCTGTGTACAGGTCTGGAAGCCTCATTTTAGGAAGGATGTAGAGTTGCTAGAACGAGTACAGAGAACAGCAAGAAGACTGGTGAGGGGAACAGAGGAGTGCTCTTATGAAGAAAAACTTAAGTTCTGCAAATTGCAGCAGCTGGTGAGGTGGTCTGATTGAGGTGTATAAGGCCTTGAATGGATTGAGCAGGCTCAATGCTGATGGGATTCTTCCTCTTGCTCTGATTATGAACTTGAGGGAGCATAAATTGAGAAAGTCAGTTATAGAATAGATGTGCATAGTGAAATTGGAAGGGTTTTTTTTTTTTTTTTTTTTGGCTGATGCTGTATAAGCTTGCTTTCTTTCATCATATACCTCTGCTAATGCTAATATCACATTCAAATATGGAATTGAAACACCACAAGTTACATAATCCATATAGATACTGTACCAGGTTTCTCATAATATATAGATCATAGAGGAAAAGAAAAGTCAAAAACAAAAATATTTTTAAAACTACTCAAGTAAAATTGTATGTATTTTTTAGGAAGCTAGACAGAGCTTCTGATCTGAAATTAGCAGATGATATTCAGATAGACTTGTAAAGCCCGATGCCACTGCCACATTTAATAAATCATCCTGTGGTGCCGTTAGGTATTATTTTGCGTGCTGTCTCAATCAGTACTGCTGCAGATTGTGAATCCTTTCTCTACTGGATCCACAGTAAAGGAAGGGTTGACACTTAAAATATAATTAACAATCATTTATGTAACACATATAAACATTATAACATGTAGGATTTATTTAGAAGGTGGTCTGTAGACTGCTGTTAGGCTTAGTGATCACCCAGTGTTACCACATTGGGAATAAAAAAAATCAGTTTTTTTTTTATTTTTTAAATATTATATAGAGTCCTCAATATTCTAACCTTCTGTAAAAGGCGCTGGTAGGCATTGATTTTTGTTTACAGCAAATAGTACATGCTATCAGTGGAAAGTGCTATATGCTCTAAGCAAAAATCAGTAATTTTTGCATTTTTCTACAGTACATAATTGTGGTGGACAAAATAATGGAAAAATTTCTTATTGAGAGGTGCATTTCATAGTTAAGGATTTTGTAGTCAGAAAGTAGGCAGCCCTTTAAATTTGATGGCAGGATTTGTTTTTGTGTTAAGTTGTGATTATTCTATTTCAATTTTTTTGTACATATTTGTTTATTGATTTGACAGTTTTTACATAAGAATCTAAGTCCTGCTTATTACATTCAAGAATGTATATATTTTCATTTCTAGTTATACTATATGCATGTATATAATTTTGTATGTTATGGTGGCACTTGTAACATTAACCTTATTGTTTCTCTTTAGAAACAGGATCCAGCTCAGTTTCTTCAACTTCATGGACGTCCATGTAAAATACATCTTGATCCTGCAGTTGCTCAGGCAGCTGACAGTCCAGCTACCATGTAAAGTTATTTTGTGTTTAGTTTAATTAATCCAATTAACAAATAAAACTTAAATTATTTCAGTTATTTTTTTCTAATAGTTCATATATCTGTTAGATTGATGTTCTTCTGTGAATGGTAAAAACCACTTTTTGTTTTTATGTTATCTTATTTGCAGGAGGAGTGGGTGGAATTGAATCAGACCATATTCTAGTATGTAAAATGGATTTTTAACTTTCAGTGTTACAAAATTAATTTGATACTTTATGCATTGCTCATCTTTTGTTGTGAACATTTCATATTTTAAAGTGGTACCTCCATTCTCTTGATTATCCCAAGTATATACACTGGTGTTCAAAGAAAGTGCATCACCCCTTAAAATTGTAATTGTCATCCGAATAACGTAAGCATATGGCAATATTTCTTACAGATTGCATCAGATAAGATTTACTTGCATAGGTGATGACGTAATATTGCATCAGCTGTTACTTTCAGCTATATAAGCACACTCTGCAAGAGTTCTAGTCATTCCTTGCTTGTGTAAGAATGACGAGCTACGTGCAGTTGATGCCACAAAGAAAGAGTGCTATTGTTGCTTTACACGAGAAAGGATGTTCTTCTCGTCATATTGCTTATAGAGTGTCTTGTAATCAGTCGACAGTGAGTAGGTTTCTTTCCAAATTCAAGAATACTGGTTCTGCTGATAAGAAAAAAGGAACCGGACGCAAACAAGTCTCTATGCCAAAAGAGTACTGCATTTTGAAGTACTTATGCCTTAAAAACCGTAAAGCTTCTTCGTCTGAGCTGAAAAGAGAATGGAAAGAACATACAGGAGTGGTAACAAGTGCATAACAATCTGAAGATGCCTCTTCAAAAATGGACTTGTAGCCTGTCGTCCTAAGAAGAAGCCCCTCCTCACACAATAAATGAAAATTAATTTGGTGTAAGGAGCATGTCAAATGGACCCCCCCGAGCAGTAGAAGTAAGTTATTTTCTCGGATGAGAAGAAATTCAACCTGCATGGCTCTGATGGGAGACAAACGATTTGCCGTAGAAATGGTGAAGAATACCATCCAGACTGTATGCTGTCACAGTGAAATTCCCTACCAGCCAACTGATAGCGGGGTGCATTTCGTATTATGGAAGAGGTCACCTGCAGTTTATAAAAGGTTCTGTAAATGCCATTGGATCTTCCTTTTCCTGGCTATATTGGAAGGCAAATTGCTGCCAACCATTACAGACCATTTCAACCTGCCAGGTAACTGCATCTTTCAGGATGACTCTGTTCCTTGTCTTTGGGCAAAAAGTGTAAGCAGGCACTTCTGTAGTTACTTTAGCTTCATTTCTGCATTAGAGGTTTGACAGTAATGTGTTTACATTTGTTACAGGTGAAAAAATGGTTTGAAGAACAGTCCATTACAACTGTTAGCTGGCCAGGAAACAACCCGAACCTGAAACCTGGCATCGTGTGGAATCAGCAGTTGCCATAAAGAAACCAAAGACCCTTCATGAACTTCAAAAAGCCATAATTTGTGTTTGGAACCACAAACCATCAGTTTATTATCTTCAGAAATTGATCTTGTCAATGTGCCTCGACGGTGTGCTGCTGTCATCAGGGCCAGAGGTGGTTCAACTATTTATTAATTTTCACCTAATGAACTTTCTTTCATTTTGTTTTCCATTTAAAATGATAAACTTGAAGCAAATTGAGGGGTCTGATAACATTTCAGCCATAATTTTTGTGTTTACCAAAATGTATAATGGTTGCAAATGCTCATTTTGGAATATTTTGAGAGCACCTGGCAAATATTACATAGCTTTGCCTTAACTATTAATAAATATCTGTTGTTTATATTTCTATTTGTGATGCTAGTCATTAATGTAACATATCATTACGAAAAAGGGTTAGAAATGTGAAATTCGTAGGTGATGCACTTTCTTCGAACACCTGTGTAACTTCTATTTTTATTGTGCACACAATTAAGACCCAATCAAAAACAAAGCATGGCTTTGAAATGAGTAGGCTTCTTGCCAATGCAGGCTTAATTGCACAGTTCTTTTATTTTATTTTTTTAAATTTGACACTTATCTGGAATGCTTTTCAGAATAAATAATGCTGTTTTAATAGTTACCCTTTTCTTTTCTTTTTTTTTTTTTTTTTTCTCTTTTTGTTTTTCTTTTTTTTCTCCATCATCAATTTTGATATTTCCATGAGACCAAATTTAGCAATGCAGATTTTCCAAGGTGAGTTACTTAAATTAAAGATGCTTTGCCATCTATCTACTTAATGATTATTATTGCTATACAGTAACTGATGCCTTCTTGGCTGTAATTCTAATTAGCAATAATTATATAGTTAAAGAGCATTATTCCCTAATAAAAAAAAAAATAAAAATAAACTCTCCGTTAGTGCAGATTCACTCATAGCTTTTTTGTGCAACCAATTTTGAGTGCCAAGTACCAGAAAACTGTAAATTCATTCTTTTCATGTATTTTGTTTTTGCTCTGCCTCTAATTTGGCCTGTGGGTTCATAAGTAGCCATTATGGTATAAAGAGTTTATTCATACACATGCATACTATATTTCACACTGTACTGTGATGTTTCACAGAAAGCTTTTCTGCACTTTACAGCAAAAACTCAAAATCCCACCCTACATAACTGACACTATTAATACAGATTAAATGCAATGATTAAAAAAAAAGGGAAAAAAATGTGCTTTTAATCTGTCAGCAGGCATAACATGGGGATAATGGTTGTTTGTAATAGCTCTTAAAATTTATCCTCTGAAAAATCAGTCTAATTCTATTGAAACCTTCAAGTTACTTTATGATACTTATGTTACCAGCAATATAATGAATGAGTATTTTGCATCTACATTCACACATGAGGAGTTAGTAAGGTTTGAAAATGGCAGAAGGTTATCAAATTGTAGCAGGGTGCTTAATGATTTTGTAATAACTGAGAGCAAAGTGGAGGAGAAATTGTTGAAGTTAAACATAAGAAAGGCACCTGGGGTGGATGGGATCTATCCAGTTATATTAAAGGAGGTGTCAAAGGAAGTAAGCAAACCCTTAGTCATAATTATGAAAGCATCCTTGGACTCAGGAAGTCCCTACGGACTGGAGATGAGCAAATGTATCCCCAATTCACAAAGGGGGATCTGAGGGTGAATGAGTAATTACAGACCAGTTAGTTTAACTTCTGTTCCTGAAAATAATGGTGTCACTGATTAAAGATGCATTGCGGGATCATCTAGACAAGGCTGCAGTAATAATTCAGACACAGCATGGGTTAAGGGAAGGTCTTGTCTGACAAATTTGATTGGATACTATGATTGCAGGACACTGTTGCACATGGAAAACTACTGTACAAATTGGAGCAGTATGGTATTAAGGACCAGTTACTACAATGGATAAAGGGTGGTCGAGTGGGAGAAGACAGAGTGGCAATCAATGGATGTTGCTCTTCGTGGTTATTATTAGTGGGGTCCCTTAAGGTTCAGTGTTGGACCCACAGTTGTTTTGTATATTTATCAGTGATATTGATGAAGGTATGTTAGGCTTAATGTTGAAGTTTGCAGATGATACAAAGGTTGGCAGGGTTATTGATGGCAGTCTGCTACTGCAACAGGTTCTAAAAAAGATGGGCTGATCAGTGGAATCTGAGGTTTAACATTGACAAATGTAAAGTACTGCATATGGGTAGAAGTAACTCCACAGAAATATACTAACTGTGTGGTACTACAGTTAGGGTGGTAGAAAATGAAAAAGACCTGGGAGTATTTGTGCATACAGGCTGTCAGAGCAGATCATGGGATATTGTTAATGATATACATGAATTTTCCTAGTAGGGAAAAGGAGGTAATTATCTTTTTGTATAAGGCAATGGTCAGGCCACGCCTTGAGTACTATGTACAGGTCTGGAGACCTCATTTTAGGAAGGATGTAGAGTTGCTTGAATGAGTATAGAAAAGGGTAACAAGATTAGTGAGGGGAACTAAGGGGTCCTCTTACCCAGAAAGGCTTAAAGTCTGCAAATTGCAGCTTCTGGAGACTAGGCACCTGCGAGGTGATCTGATTGAGGTGTATAACGCCTCGAATGGATTGAGCAGGCTCAATTCTGATGGGATTCTTTCTTTTGCTCCAATTACGAACCTGAGGGGGGCATGAATTCAAATTGAGGAAAGACAGTTGTAGAATAGACATGCAGAAATTTGCCTTTAGCGAGAGGGTGGTTAATTGCTGGAACAAACTTCCATCTGTTATTGTGGAAGTTGATAGCTTAAATAAATTCAAGGAGGAACTGGACAAATGTTTAGAAAGAAGGTTTAGATGGATGTGTGAATTTTTTTTTGGCTGATGCTACATAAGCTTGCTTCTTTACATCACATGCCTTTACTATTACTAATACAAACAGCTGAGATAAGTGGGTTAGGAATGATGCTTTTATATGTTATGTGAAAGGCATTACTTGAGAATTTTTAACACTTAATTTAAGAAATGAAATTCTATAGTATTAGTAACGGCCGCATGGTGCAAGAAAGCCTATGGCTTATGCTGCACCAGCCAAAAAAAAAAAAAAAAAAAAAATCCGAACAAAACAATGATAAAATAATAAAATAAAATAAATAACTAAATAATAATAATTAATAAAAAAAAAAAAGGAAATTAAACCTATCATCCTATGCGCTTCCCTTACCCGAAAGTACTATCCAGATGACCTTTGAATTTCCCCAAACTGTCGGCCTCTACCACCAATGAAGGCAACTTATTCCAGTAATTTATAACATCCAATCAATTAGAGGCAAATTGAAATCACCCATAATAAGGCATTGATGTTTACTTGCCCATTCCATTTGCATGTAGAGGCTTTTGTCATAATCTTCACAATCACCTGGTCTGTAGATTACTCCTATTCGCATTATACCTTTGTTTCCAACTATCTCACACCATACAGACTCTATACTAGCATGTGAAATGTCTGAATCCGGGAAAGCTATCGTCGCACTCAGGCTGCTTCTGATAAGAAGCATTACCCCACCACCCTATATACCAAATCGAATTGACTAATTAATATAGGACTGTGCTTAAAAATGCCACAGATTAGGTCAGAATGTGCATATGTCTGTCATCTCCCTAGAAGCAATAGTGATTTGTTGAAAATCTTGTGGATTAACAAAGACTTAAGGGACTCCTGCAAGCCTTTAGCATTAGCAAAGGCACATGATGCAAGAAAGCAAGATTATATAGCATGAGCCAAAAAAACCCCCTTATTTTACCTATCCACTTGCTCCAAATGTTTGTCAAGTTCTTTCTGCCTTGAATCTATTTAAGCTATCAACTTCTACAACGACAGATGGAAGTTTGTTCCAGCAATCAACCACCTGCTGGCTAAAGACAAACCTCCACACATTTCTTCTACAACCGTCTTTCCCCAATTTGAATTTATGCCCTCTCAGGCGATTATTCTGAGCAAGAGGAAGAATCCCATCTGCATTGAGCATGCTCAAACCATTCAAGGCTTTATACACCTCAATCAGATCACCTCGCAGGTGCCTAGTCTCCAGACGCTGTAATTTGCAAAACTTAAGCCTTTTTTTGTAAGAACAACCCTTTGTTCCATTCAATAATCTTGTTGCCTTTCTCTGTACTCGTTCCAACAGCTCTACATCCTTCTTAAAATGAGGCCTCCAGACCTGTATACAGTACTCAAGGTGTGGCCTGACCATTGCCTTATACAAGGGGATAATCATCTCCTTATCCCTGCTAAAAAAATTCCTGTATATCATTGACAAGACACCATGAACTACTCTTGCACATCATCTGCACTGCTCAGAAAACTTCATATCTGCCTGCACAATTACCCCCCCCCACCCCCAGGTCCGTTTGATTCTCTACCATTGTCAGTGTGGTACTACAGAGTTGGTTGGGTGGGGGAATTTTTATTGGCATAACTTAAACTTCTAGGTAGAAGGAATCCATTTTGTAAAGATGGCATTTATTTGAACAAAGGTGTTGCAAGGATATTTACCAATATCATTGACGATATTGGTAAATATCCTCAATGATATTGGTAAAACCCATATCATGAGAAAAATACATGTGTGTATTACCCCTAACTGCTAGTTAGGGGTAATACAGACATGCATTTATCTCATGATATGGGTCAAAGTAATGCTTGCACACATTTCATGAAATCTTTTTGTTGCAAGGTGTTCTGAAAGTGGCAATGTTTTGAATGAGTGGGCAGTTCAAGCTACTGCAACAAGCTTAAAGAGGTGTGTTAGGGTAGTAAACTATGGAAGAAATGTTGACATAATAGAGCTAACAGAAACATGGTGTCACCCAGAAATTGGGGATGATGAATTCCACTATGGTATGTATAATGTATATAGCAAAGATAGGGAAGATAGAAGGGGTGGTGGGGTCATGCTTCTTATCAAATGCAGCCAGCATGTGGAAAGCACTTTTGCTGAGTCAGAAGTTATGTTTGCCAGTATAGAATTTGTGTGGTGTAAGTTAGTTGAAAGCAAAGGTATAATGAGAATGGGAGTAATCTATAGACCAGAGGATTGTGAAGAGTATGACAAGAGTCTCTATGGTTGGAATTGGCAAGCAAGTGTGAATGCCTTGTAATGGGTTACTTCAATCTGTCCCTAATTGGAATAAGTGGGAGGAGGGAAACTCAGCATGGGGAACTAAATTTTTAAATAAACTAAGTGCTCATTATTTGTACCAGCATGTTAGAGAAATACTAGGGAGTAAGAATAATCTTAGACCTCATCATTACTCACAAATCAGATGACATCATAGGACTTACAGTACTGGAACCATTGGAGACAGTGATTACACAGTTGTTAGTTGGAAGAAGAAGATGAAGAAAGATGTTATGGCAGTTAAAGGTATGGGTTTTAATTTCAGAAAAGGGAACTGTGGCAATTTGTGCTGCTACATGGCATCTATGAATTGGGCAGATTTCAGATGGGTGGATACATTAGAATTATAGAATACCTTTAAAGCAGTAAAGAAAGCTATGAATGCATGTCTTTGTTTATTGCTTTAAAGAAAATATACCATGAGGAGGAGGATGCCGAGATGGAAGAATACGGAGCTGGCCAGTCACGGGAAAGTTACAGAATGGTGAAAATTACTGAAACCTACAACTACAAGGTGATCTGTAATAGTACCACAGTTAAAGTTGGGGAGGCCAAGGTTGAGTATGAGAAAGCACTGGCTAATAGAGCAAATAATGGGTACAGGGAGTTTTTCACATATGTGAATACAAAGAAGAAAAGGAATCAGATTGGACCCTTGTGTACTGGGCATGGGGAAAGCCTTAGATAACCCAGCTGGTGTTGCTGATGAATTGCATAGGTACTTTGCATCAATCTTTACTGGCAAAAGACCTTTCATGTTGAGGAGAAATTAGTGATATTGAAATTACAGATGACTGTAGAAAATGTTTTGAGGAAGGCTCCTGAATTTTTATTTTTATTTTATTTTATTTTTTTATGAACCCTCAAATACAAAAGGTATGAAAACCTATAGTACTTAGTACCATGTATGGGTTGAAGGAGATGGGGAGGGAGGGGATGCCAGAAACTTTGCTCTTGTGATTAAACATAGGTTTCTCCACTTCAAGCCTCCAATAAACAAAGTGATGATATTGCACTGGTTGACGAGAGTCATTTATTACCTAGTGTTAGTACATATTAGTATTATATTATAATATTGTATTATTAGTTGTATTAGTACTAGAAGTATCATGCATGGGTTGAAGGGGAAAGGGGAATATCAGAAACTTTGCTCTATAAACTAAATATAGGTTTCACCACTTCAAGCATCCAATAAGCAAAATGGTGTGATGGTGTATATCCAGTAATTTTGAGGGAGGTAGCCAGAAAGTGTATTGAACCATTGAAGTTAATTATGAGGGTCATTGGACTTGAGAGAGAGATTTCTTTGGATTGGAGAATTGTGAACATATTGCCAGTATATAAAGGTGACTCTAAGAGTGAAGCTGGTAATTGCAGACCTGTTAGTCTGACTTCAGTGATATGGAAAATTTTGGAGAAAGTGATTGTGAGTGCAAACCAGGGACGTTTAGATAGAAATGAAGGACATGCAACATATCAAAATAATCAATTATGATAAATAATTGAAATGATCAATTGCTTTAAAGAAAAGATAGCACGAGGAGGACGAATATGGAGCTATCCAGTCTAATAGGGCAGAAAAAGATAGCATTGGAAAGTTGTAGAGTGGTGAAAAATACTGAAGTCTACAACAGCCACAAGTTGAACTGTAATAGTACCACAGATAAGATTAAGGAAGCCAAGGCTGAGTATAAGAAAGCACTGGCTAATAGAGGAAATAACTGGGACAGGGAGTATGTGAATACAAAGATTTGATTATGTATTTTCAATTATGAAATAACATAAATGAAAATCAAGCTTGATTTGGAAATACTGCTTCAAACCACTTGGGTGAGGGGGGGGGATCTGAGTGTTTAACCTGTTATTTTCAACAATCAATTATTTTGATCATTGAGATAATTGATTACTAATCATTGGACTATGCCTATCACTATAATATGCACAGGGGACGTGGGTTAACCAGTTGATATGACATTTGGTATAGAAGGTCTGGAAGAATATTTTAAATAAGTGCCAAACTTCTGAAGAAAAGAATCAGAGCTGCTGTTTTCAATTTATCACATTGTTTCTGTAGGGAAAAGTGGTGGTGCAAGTACTAAAAAATTGGAATTGGTCATAAAACTTCCTCAGAGGCCAACAAACATTAAAATTTAGTGTCTATTTGTTTTTTCCTTCTTAAATAATGCCCAAAATATACTTCCATTTGTATAGATTTCTATTTGGGGTTGGGGGGGTGCAGGGGCTGTGGAATTGTAATTGGTCTTAAAAGCTTCCTAGGAAGTGATAAAACATTTACTAAAACTTTGGTGTGAATCCCACTTTTTCTGCTGAGTAATATTTGAACATCTGAAACTAATATAGGTTTCTGTAGTGGGGTAATTGCTAATTTGCAAATTCATCACAACTTGAATTGGAATTTGTCCCGAAATGCTCCTAGGGACTAGCAGAACATTCTCTGAAAATTTGGTGCTAATCTGGCATTTTCTTATTGATTAATGGTCATATATTCAAAAAATGTTTCTATTTATATAAGAGAACTCAAAATTTTATTGAGAGGGGTGGAGTAAAATTTCTTTTTAGTGATTCAGTTTTAAATTTGGCTAAGTTCAAAAATTTTAATTCAGGTTTAAATTTTTTTTAGAAAGATTTGGTTTCACATATCTTTCTAAAAGACCCAAATATGAAATTTCATTGACATCTGTCGCATTACTAGTTGAGTTGTTATGTACGAATGAACAAGGTGAAGACACATTTGCTTTATACATTTGTGAACATGTCTAAAAAATTAGGAAGGGAAATAATCAAACGCAGGCTGCATTGAGAGCATTTCAAAAATTGTTTAAAGAGTCTTGCTCTCTAATGACACAATTTAAAATGCTTGTGATGTCATATTTGTGAATAGTTGCATTATTTACATTGTAGACTATTTTTATTTCTCAGAATATGGCATTTATATTTGCAACCCATGCTATATTTGATGATAAAAGAAAATTTTAAAAAGTTTCCATTGGTTACTGTTTATGAAAAGTTATGAATATTAGTATTCAGATTGATTCAAAAAATCTTAAGATATATTTTATTTCTCTAGTTCTTGTGGTACTGTTGACTAGGAAAATGAATTTACTAGAAATACCTATTCCTGGCTTTATTATAAGTTATAAATATTGAGGTGGCATATACCATGAATTTGCTTGTATAGGGAATAAATAAAAAAAAATTTATTATTATGAATATAATATTTTATAAAGTGGTAAAGATTGTGTCGTTATATTTCACTGCAGGCATTGCAATAATTTGAAAGTTGTATGCAAAAAGTTGACCTAAATTGCTAGAGAAGGAATCTGCAATCTGTTGAAAACAAGGTACTGTTGTGACAGCTGTTTTAAGACTAAAATTTCAGACATATCTTTTGAGTCTGAGTGGGCACCAATGCCAAAAAATGCAAAATATGAAAGGAAAAAACTTTAGTTAAATGTATAAGTTTGAATAATTTAGACAAACACTCATTCCATGGGAATTATAAAACTTCATTGTACAAGTAGGGCATAGCTTCATTGTATACATAGGCAATGAGCAAACTATTTCCTTCTTAGTGTTTTGTTCTTGTATTCTGGAAGCACTACCACAAGTTGCATTGCTTTTTTCACTGCTCTAAATAAGAGAGTGCTGCTCCAATGGAAAAGTATATTGCTATTTATTTGTATTTCTTTTTATTTAGTGTGTGCAATACCAATGCAGTTCCTGACAAAGTGCTTCCATGTATGAGATCGATGCACTAAGTAGCAAACCTAGTTTGCTTGTTGCTGTATATATTAAGGCTATGCCTTACTTGTACAATAACTTGAATGGATAACAAAAGTTGTGTATATTTAATCCCTAATGCTAATACTGTAAATACACAGTAAAATAGTAATGGTTGTGGAACTATTTATGCTAAAACAGTATTAGCAATTTAGGTTGATTCGTGGATAGTGGTGTTGCCTCTAATGTAAGAATAAGCTCAAAGGATAAATTTGGTTTTTGTCACCAGAGGGACTAAAGTGTCTTGAAGGTAGTAGGTTAATGCAGAAATTTTCAAATTATGATGTTATGTTTTTAAGGTGAGCATAGTATCACTTCTTTCAACAGAATTCATAAGAAATATTCATAAATAGCCATGTTATAAGTCTTTAAATTTGAGGATAGCTACATTTTATCTAACACTACTTTTTCTCTAACTCTTTGTGTTATAGAAATTAATGTTCATTCTGATGATTTAAGATCTTTAAGGTATCTTGTGACTGATTTTGGCTGGCCACTTTATTTAGCATCAAGAATTGGGACTTACTTTAAACTGTTGACACTGTGATATCAGTATGATTATGATAGGCTTATCTAATCGACATTGCAAATATAGAATAAATAGTTTGTTTTTGCACCATTTTTATTCTCTGCTAATTTACATTTTGTTGACTTTTTGACAAGAATCGTATAAAGATAAGAATTTCTTTGTTAATTTTTAGGTTTATTAGTTTATTTGTTTATTAATTAATTTATTTATTTTTACCAATTACCATGCAGAGTTTAAGAAATACTATGTAAAAAATGTCTTTTTTAATATAAAATTAGATCCATGTCTTCTCAGGCTTATCACTTTTTAATTATTTTAGGATGCCTTGGCAAGGACATCCTGATAACTTAATAGATAGGTTTGACGTTCGAGCTCATCTGGATATCATTCCTGAATATCAGAGTCCACCAGAACCACCTAAGTAAGTTCTACAAACTAAATCAATTGATTAACTGTTATGAAAAATATAACCAGTTATAGAATACAGTGGGCCTCAATATCTATCATTAATTGGTTCCTTAAAAGTGCGGTGGATATGGAGCAATAGGCTTGCATATTATAGTAACAGTTGGTTCCAGGGAAGTCAAACTTGAGCATTAAACTTTTTTTTCAGATAAATAAACACCGATAATGTTCTTGTTTATATTCCAGCATGACCACCAGGTCAGTGGAGTTTACAATAAATCAATCAATTTATCAGTTTACAATCAATCAATCAATCAAATGTTAATAGTATTTAGCAGTCATGGGCTTGAACACCCCCCCACCCACCCCCCGATCCACTCAAAGAGCGTGTGCTACTGCACTATTGCTCCTGACCATTTGGCTATGTCAGGCCTATAACTAATTTAATGACAATGTTATTATTGATTTAAATGTACGCTATGTATATATCAGTTTTCACCTTATCTACATACCAGGAACTTGAATTCTAGAAGTTGATAACTGTGAATTCCTGGAGACAATCTTTCTTCTTGCAAAAGCAACCTAGAGTTGACTGCACACTAGTCTTCCAGAAACCACTCTTTGCTACAAGGAAGATTTCTGAGCATTCAGTTACTCATCTGTAAACTCCTCCATTGCTTTCCAGTACTTGTAGAAATCCATCAGTGTTGAAGTTTTTAATTTATTTTTCTCTATCTTCATTAAGTAGAGAATTTGCGCACCTCCTCTGAGGTCCTTAAATTCTCTCATTTGAACTAGGTCTTGAATATTTAGATTTTCAGAATGTACTATCCACATTTCTTCAGCCTCACAGGGCTCTAATTCCAAAGTTAACAGGTTGCAGAGGACAACAATCCTTCCTACATTTTTTTTTTTAATATCTTCACTTGCAATCCATGGAAATTGGCAATTTCAACTTATACATTCATGCCATAACCTCCTTCATGTAGCAGTCATACAGCACTAATTTACTTCATTACAGGAGGTAACCACACTGTCTTCTGTGTTCTTGACATAGAAGTGTTTCCAAAATTTCCTGAAAGTGGGCTCTTTTTCTCCATCAGCATCAAGCATTTAGCAAATGTGATCATGAGGTACAAGTAGTATTGCTTGATATCAGCAGTCGTATTCTGGTACATGGGCTCTATGATTGATTCGGTATTTTGGGAAATATGGGTTTCATTTCCACCATCTTATCACTAGTTTATCTCATCAAGATTATTTGGGTGGCCCAGAGCATTGCTAATGATCTACAATGCTTTCAAAGCAAAGTCATTCTTGCTGAGGTAACAGAAATGGCTGCAGAACCAGTTTGGAAATAGGCCTTAGTAACCTGAGTTTTCTGTTTAATCTCTAAACTACAGGGCTAAAGTCTTTTAAAGCTCTTTGATTCTTGTTAGTGATAAGTGCAATTTCAACTTGAAATCCCAAGCAGCATTGCCTCCTAACAAGTTGATTCTTTAATGACTTTATTTATTTTTATGACCTAGTGAGTTCTTATTTTCCTTCATGATGAAAATAATGTTTGGCATCTTCTAGACCAGATTTATTTCATTGAAGATTTGTTTAGGCCTATAATAAATCTTTAGAATAATAACACTTATACAAATACCTTTGATGCATTCAAAATACACTCTGTGACATTTAAATTGCAGCACCCACTCCGAAGGAACGGGAATACAGAGAGGATATGTAGATTAGTGATAGCCAAGGAGTTAAGAAACACGTGATAAAAGTTTCAGCTAAGCACCTTGGCACTGAGTTGTACAGGTGTTGAATAGCCTCCTGTGGTATTTCACACCAAGTCTCTTGTGTCTGATCCCGCAGAACATTGGGGATGGTCTGTGCTGGCTGTGGGCGGGCTCTGTAGATGATGTCCAATCATGGTCCACATGTGTTCAATGGAGAAAAATCTGAGGGCCTTGATTGGTCAAGACAGTATGCCCACACCACAAAGACACCCAAAGAAAACTCCTGTGGTATGTGTTTGGGCATTGTCCTGCTGAAAAATGGCATCAGGCATGCCAGTAAGAAAGGGGAGAATGACAAGTTCCAGAATTTTGTTGACATAGCAGTTAGATTGATGTTGATTGACTAATGATGATTGACTATCAAAATGAATTATTCCCCACACCATAACACTAGCAGAGCATGCAGTATGGCATTCAACAGTGGCTCTAGGATTCTTGTGTACACCACTTCATTGCCATGTGATCAACTGGCTCTAAGCAGAAGTGAGATTCATCACTGAAGACCACTTGACACTATTCTGTATCCCATGTGGCCTGTGTGTGGCACTATTCCAGATGCTGTTGATGATGGACGGAGTTCAGGAGTAATTGACGTGAGAGCTGGTTTGCATGGTGGTCCCCTTTTCTACCTGTCAGTGAGCAGTGGGTTGGTGGGTAATGGGGTGATAGCCAGCTGATGTCAGCTTGTTACAGTAACCAGTATGACTAAGTGCAGTGTTAAACCTGTTGGTGGATAAGACTATCCTACTGTTCTGTAGGCTGCCTATGTGTTCCACTACCCATTTGATAAGCAGTTGTACCTTCCCACAGCCACTGTTGCCAACGTTCATTCACTATGATATTGTCATGCCAACATGTTCTGATACACAACGAAATGACTGTCCAGCCTCTTGAAGGCTGAATGACTCTATTAAAGTCACTGAGTTGCCACTCAGTGGCAAACCTGATATCTACTTTCTCTACAATCTCCTTGACCCTTAAGTCAGTTCCTGCAATTTCAGTGTCACAAAGTATATATTTGGTCATTAAAAATGGAAGTCCATGGACATTTTTCTCTGCTTCAGGTAAGAAAAATCGGATGGCAACTTTTAAATTTATTTTTCAAGCCATTTATTTTCAAATCTGATTATGAACTTTCTTACAATGTGTAATTAGTACTGGTTTTTTGCTTTAAGAATGACAGCAGATGAAATTATTGAAGACCGGCAAGCAAACTATGAAAGATATCGTACTCTTGTAGAAAATGATTTTTTAGGAGGTAAGTGAAATAAATATTTTCATGCAGCCTTAAATGATTTATTTTAATATACTAATTTAACTGACAGATGGGCAACTGCTAAGTGCATTTAGCTTGTCAAAACTGTCTGTTCTGAGCAATTCACTTTGGCTTAGTTTTCTTATCTGTTAAATGTTCAGATTGCTGCAAAATCATGTGCAGATCTATATAAATATAAACAGCAGATTCTAAATGGGAAGATTCAAGGAATTAATCTTGGAAGTTACTAGGCTTTTCATACCAACTAAGAAATACTGTTCAGTGTTTAAGCCTAAATGGATGTCAGGTGAGCTTCGTGGCAGAGAAGAAAAATGCATGGGATTCATATGAATTATCAGGTGACACAGAAGCCTGTGGTAGATGGATGCTAGTCTGTAATCGAGTTAGGCAAGCAAAGGTAGATTACAGGAAATCTTTGGCAAAGGATGCAAAGAAAAATAGCAAAGACTTCTTTACTTATGTAAACTCTAGAACGAAGGGGATGAAATGGATTGGTCCACTTGATATCGATGGTTCGACTGTTGATGATCCTGCTCAGGTAGCTGACAAACGGAATGAGGATTTTGCATCTACATTCACACATGAGGAATTCTGTAGAGAAGTAGAGGCTAAAAGTTTATTAAACTCTAACAGGGAGCTAAATAATTTTGTAATAATTGAGAGCAAAGTGAAGGAGAAATTGTTGAAGTTAAACATAAGAAAGACGGAGGCAGCAAAGGAAGTAAGCAAACCATTAGCCATGCATGACACGAGTAATTACAGACCTGTTAGTTTGACTTCTGTTCTAAGGAAAATAATGGAGTTGCTGGTTAAAGATGCATTGCAGGATCATCTAGACAAGAAAGCGGTAATAATTTAGACATAACATGGGTTTGTTAAGGGGAATCTTGTCTGACCAATTTGATTAGATACTATGATGTGGTCACAAAGGAACTGGATGCAAAGGATATTTTTGATATCATACATTTGGATTTCAGGAAAGCTTTTGACACTTGCACATGGACGACTACTGTACAAATTAGAGCAGTATGGTATTAAGGGCAAGTTGCTGCTATGGATAAGGGGATGGGAGAAGACAGTGAGTGGCAATCAATGGACACTGCTCTTCGTGGACTAATGTTATTAGCAGAGTCTTCCAGGGTTCAGTGTTGGGCCCATTGTTGTTTTATATATTTATCAATGATATTGTTGAAGGTATATCAGGTATGTCCAAGTTTGCAGATGATGTGAAGGTTGGCAGGTAGATAATGACAGTACACTTCTGCAGCAGGATTTAGAGAGGATGGGCTGAGAGGTGGCAACTGAAGTTTAACATTGACAAATGCAAAGTACTGCATGTGGGTAGCAGTAACCCCAGAGTAACATATCAACTGTTTGGTACTACACTCAGGGTAGTGGAGAAGGAAAAAGACCTGGGGGTAATTGGGTAGTCAGATTTCTGAGCATTGGAGACATGCTGCCTGTGCAGCTCATGGAATCTTGTCAATGATATATAGGAATTTTGCTAGAAGGGATAAGGAGGTGATTATCCCTTTGTATAAGGCAATGGTCAGGCCACACCTTTAGTACTGCGTACAGGTCTGGAGGCCTCATTTTAGGAAGAATGTAGAACTTCTGGAACAAGTACAGAGAAGGGCAACAAGGTTGATGAGGGGAACAAAGGGTTGCTCTTACTAAGAAAGGCTTGGTAAGAGCAACCTGAAGATGCTCTCAGTTATAGTTAAGAGTTTACTGCTTGCCTTGCTGCCTTCCTTAATAAAATTGGAAAGATCTATATTCAGTTTGTCAGCAACATGAATGGGATCATCAGTTAAACCTTGATATGGAGTGGACCGACGTGATTTATCCTTTCCTTCTAGTGTTTGCATAAGTAACGTAGTCTTTGTGATTTGATTGCAGACTAGTTTTTATCTGCCGTAGTTTTCTGTCACCTGATTATTTATATGCATACCATGTGTTTTTCGTGATATGCATATAAACTGAGATATATTCTCATGTCTCATTTGGTATATTCTCTGCCACGATTCTCGTTAGTTCATCTGACATCCATTTAGGTCCAAGCCTTGAGCAGTATTTCTTTTTTGGTATGAATAGCCTAATAGCTTCTGAAATTTCATTGAATGCCTCCCATTTAGAATTGCTGTTGGTAACATTATCAATTGGTCCTACTGTGTAGAATTTAAAAACTATCTGAAACTGTTAGTCACTTTTTTGAAAGCAAAACCCTTCTCTCTACCCTTGATGGCACTTACTGTGATCGCTGCCACTTAGTTGTTCTTTTATATGCAGATTCTTAATGCATGAAGAATCATTGGTGGTAATCAGATCAAAAATATTGCTTCCTCTTGTTGCCTGTAACATGCTGCTTGAGAAAATAGTCATCCAATAAATCCAGTCTTGCTACTATTGTGAGTGACCAACCCACAAGTTCCAGCCAATATCTGGATAGATAAAATTCTTCATTATAAGCCATTCTGATTTACTGCTCCACTCTGTTTCTCTATATAGTTGTTCATTATACTCATCACTCATGTTTGTAAGTTATATAAAAGTTATTTATGTTTAGGTAAGGCCCATAGTTTATTGTTACGTTACCATGCATAGCATAAGTTGGCTAGGATTTAAAGAAAATACTTATTGAATATCACATTTTATTGATGGATGGATATTTTTGCTTCTCTTCCTTTGTAGTATCTGAAGAGAAATTTCTTCATCAGATATTTCTGGAGGAGAGATTTGGTCCACTTTTAAAACCTGGTGGTGAAGAAGAGAAGAAAAAGTAAGCATTAATCTTGTATATATTAGTGCTTCAACATATTTACCATGGTGTTCAAAGAAAGTGCATCACCTAGGAATTTCACATTTTTAACCATTTTTTGCGATGGTACGTTACATTAATGACTAGCATCACAAATAGAAATATAAACAAAAGATATTTATTAATAGTTAAAGCAAAGCGAAGTAATATTTGACAGGTGCTCTCAAAATATTCCAAAATGAGCATTTGCAGCTTTTATACAACAGTTTTGGTAAACATGACAATTATGGCTGAAATGTTATCAGAAGCCCTCAATTTGCTCTTGTTGCCTGTAACATCATTTTAAATGGAAAACAAAATGAAAAGTTCACCAGGTGCAAACTAATATTTAGTTGAACTGCCTCTGGCCCTGATGACAGCAGCACACAGTTGCAGCATTGACAAGATCAATTTCTGAAGATAATCAACTGATAGTTTGTGGTTCCAAACACAAATTATGGCTTCCTGAAGTTTACAAAGGGTGTTTGGTTTCTTTCTGGCAACTGCAGATTTCATACGATTCCAACAGTTCTCTATAGGATTCAAGTTCGGACTGTTTCCTGGCCAGCTAACAGCTGTAATGGACCATTCTTCAAACCATTTTTTCACCTGTAACAAATGTAAACACATTACTGTCAAACCTCTAATGCAGAAATGAAACTAAAGTAACTATAGAAGTACTTACTTACTTACACTTTTTGCCCGATGACAAGGAGCAGAGTTGTCCTGAAAGATGCAGTTATTGGCAGGTTGAAATGGTCTGTAATGGTTGGCAGCAATTTGCCTTCCAATATAGCCAGGAAAAGGAAGATCCTTTGACATTTGCAGTGACCTACCTCACAATATGGAATGCACCCGCATATTGTTTGGCTGGTAGGGAATTTCACTGTAGACACCATACAGTCTGGATGGTATTCTTCACCACGTCTACGGCGAATCTTTTGTCTCCCGTCAGAGCCCTGCAGGTTGAATTTCTTCTCATCCGAGAAAATAACTGACGTCCACTGCTCGGGGGTGATTTGACATGCTCCTTACACCAAATTAATTTTCATTTTTTGTGTGAGGAGGGGCTTCTTCTTAGGACAACGGGCTGCAAGTCCATTTTTGAAGAGGCATCTTCTTCTGACTGCTACTGCACTTGCTACCACTCTTGTATGTTCTTCCCATTCTCTTTTCAGCTCAGACGAAGAAGCTTTACAGTTTAAGGTATAAGAGCTTCAAAACACAGTCCTGTTTTGGCGTAGAGACTCGTTTGCATCTGGTTCCTTTTTTACTATCTGCAGAAACAGTATTCTTGAGTTTTTGAAAGAAATCTATTCACTGTCGACTCATTACAAGACACACTATAAGCAATATGACAGTAAGAACATCCTTTCTCACGTAAAGCAACAATAGCACTCTTTCTTCGTGGCGCCAACTGCATGTAACTTGCCATCCTGACACAAGTAAGGAATGACTGCAACTCTTGCAGAACTTGCTTATGTAGCTGAAAGTAACAGCTGATGTGATATTACATCATCACCTACGCTTGTCAATCTTATCTGATGCAATCTATAAGAAATATTGCCATATACTTATGTTATTCGGACGACAATTACAATTTTAAGGGGTGATGCACTTTCTTTGAACACCAGTGTTTATGTGTCTCAGAATAATGATATATAATCAATACTGCAAATTATGTTTGCAGTATTAATTCAGGCACACTATGTACAGTTGTGTGGCTGAACTGTGGCAGAAATTATAACAAATAGGATCACTACGTTTTCATTTATCACACAACATATTTACAAAACTACTGCTGTATAATTTTATATTACAGTGTTGAATTATCAGGTGAGTACATTGTATACAAAATGTGTCTTGAATGTGGCACAAGAATTTTAATATTTACTTTTTTTTTTTCTTTTTAGGTTAGCAGAGAAAAAAGCAGCTATTGGATATGTTTATGATGATAGCACGCCTGCTGCGTCTGTAAATAGTCAAGAAGAGGATGATGACTTAGATGAGGAGGAGGAAAAGGAAGATCTCAGTGATATTGACTTGGGTAAATGATCTGTTAGATTGTATTTTACTTAAATCATATGTAGGGCAAACGTTTGAGGTATTCTGGTAGTTTAAATTTTGAGTCTATTGGAGCAGAAAAAATAAAGCAATATAGTTTTGACTAAGACAAATTTTTTTTTTTTTTTATCAACTATAAAAAAATTTTAGAAATTTCATTATTATTCATATATTAATGAGTATTATGATAAATGAGAAATTGTGACTCAGGAAGATAAAACTGGAATTCAGTAAGACTCAGTTTCAAAAGTAATATTAATTTTTAATAAATGTTTTCATTTAAATGTGAGAAAGATGTTTAATAAAAGATATGTTTTTTATTAGTCCATTCTGGTTATTTGGGACACATCGGGACTAGTGCATTTTGACCCGATTAAGCAGCTGCCTCGATTATCCGAAGTTTCACGTAAACAGTTAAAAATACAATGTACCCCCCCCCCCCCCTTTTTTTTTTACAATTGGTTCACTGTACAATCAAATCACATTACAACGAACTTAATATAGTAAAGCACTGTTCACTGTACGATGTGCAGTGAGCGCCGGTCATTGTGATCACGTTTGTGAATTTAAGTTTAATTCTATTAAACAGTGATTCTAATTAGCAAAAATAGGAGGAATATTATCCACAGGCTATAAAAGCAAAGATATATTTAAGCAGAAATTTAGCCTTTATTACCTTACCAATTAAAAGATACGTGATATTCGGAATAATTAATACGTACTGTAATATGGACATACGAACTAGTTGACATTTCTGTTCACTGACATTTGTGGGTGGGGGTTAAAATTTAAAACAGTAAAAAGTTAAGCAATCAATAACAAAACACGGCACACACAAATTGTAAGTGAGAACGGAGTAACGAGTTACAAAGCTTTAAAAATAGGAATGAAGAGAAGATCTGAAAATTAATTTTTTTTATATGATTGAAGATTTCGTGGAAGTGTAAACACATTTCACCATAATAACCCACAGAATTCCAGCTGTCGGTATTATCGCAAATTCAGTAAGATCGAGTTTACTGTCCGTTTATGATAGATTTCACTAACAGAAAAGCCCATTAAACAGGTGACTGCTAATTGTTTTATGGTTGTGACCTCCGAATTTCGACCGAACCACATGGTACCGTCGGAGACAATCGTAGGGTAATCTCCAGTGCTGCGGTCTCCTGCCCCGATTAAACGGCATGCTGTCCCAATTAAGCAAAGTAAACCCTGGCTATTTCCTCAATTGGTTTCTGTTTTTTAAGATTTGCCCCAAATAAACGGCTGCCTCGATTAACCGGTGGCCCAAATAACCGGAATCCACTGTATTTTAGTTTACTATACAGAAAATAAAGGGTGATTACAATAATTTTTTGCAGGTTTTTGAGGCCTTATATTGTTTAAACTAGTTGGAAAGAATTTAAATTGTGAAATATTCCTGTGTTAGGCATAGGAGTATTTCATAATTTACATTATGTGCTCAAGAAATAGATCTTAAATGCATAATTGCTGAATCTGGATTTGTGCCACCAGGTGTAGAATGGCTGTTAACATTCACAAAGAACAGTGTAGTAATTTGTCCACAGTGGCACTAACAGGTTGCAATTTGGTAAGATAGTGTTGCTCTGTCATTATAATAGTAAAGCTTCATGGCAAATTAATAATAGCCATCGTAGTGGTGCAAATTCAGACAGTGCAATTATGGAAATCTAATGTTAGATATATTGAGTAATATAGTATAATACTGCACTAGTAAAACGTGTGCGGTATTATACCACCACCGATACAAGGCAGCTGCTACCTGGTGCCCTTCCCTAGGCCCAGGTTTACATTATCTGTTTGTGCCGAATGCACAAGTCCCGCACCCACCAGAGGTAGTGCAATACCAGTATCTTGCCCTGAACTTGGAGAGAGCGAATAATTAAATAAAATGAAAAGTGAATCACTAGTGGAGAAAATTCCACAAATTATCCTCAGTCCATCAAGAAACAGTAATTATTATATGTTGTTGTTATTTGGTTTTTAGGAGCATTAGCAACTAAGGCCATATTGCTCCGGGGATATGCAGTGGTCATTCCCTGACCTTTCCGCATCCTCCGTATTTGGTGGTCATGGGCTCGAACTTCGGTCTAATCAAGAAGAGTGTGCTACACACTGCTGCTCCTGCCCACCTGGCTACTGACGTGCCAGTATATTATATAAACAGATATATACAACACTTGTTTTAAATGTGCTCAGAATTCCTGAGAATCCGGAAAACAATATATAATTAGTTTACATACAATAGATTTTAACTACAGAAATTCCAAACCTGCTGATATCTTGTCAATAGCAATTGACCTAAATCACCATTGATTAACATAAATCAACACAATAACAATTGATAAAAATCAACACAATAACAATTCACGTAAATCTTCCGTTTCCACATTGACAAATGATTAATGGACAGTTCAATGTACATGAATCCGATAGAGACTCAATTGTATGTCCTCAGTTGGCAGACAGTAAACAGATGCAATATAAAAACTTATGAAAGGTGTGGAGATCATTAAACCGGTCAGTGTCCGTACACAGACATGTAATGTTGGTAACCACCAGATCATTATTTAAAACAACTATTTCTTTTTTGGAGGTTTTTCAAGGGAATGAATAATTCTTGCCGAGGTTGGAAAACCCATAACTTTATGGGCCCACCTCCTACCTGCAAAGAATGGAAGGGTTCCGGTTTGCAAATAATGTCAAAAGTTATTTTCAAATGCCGATATTCTAATCTCATCCATTGCCACTCTTGAGTGTTGACCATTTATCTGAATAACTTTTACACCCTCATATATAACATCACCCAAAATTGGATTCTTATTAGCCACTCTGTCACTGAATTTGAACCATTAACCATTATCACTCATGTTTTGTTCTACTGTCCGTAAGCTGTACTGCTTTCAAGTATTCTGGGTACTTAACATCCCTTACAGAGTGATTATAATCTCTACCACGTCCCTTGCAGTTGATACATTTTGGAGAATCTTCTTTATGGGGACACTCTCCATAGACATGACCACCCTCTGCAGGTGCCTCCATAGCCAGGTGGGCAGGAGCAGCAGTGCGTAGCACATGCTTCTTGATTAGACTGTGGTTCGAGCCCGTGAGCCACCAAATACGGAGGATGTGGAAAGGTCAGGGAATGACCACCGCATATCCCCAGAGCAATATGGTCTTAGTTGCTTATGCTCCTAAAAACCAAATAACAACAACAACCACCCTCTGCACAGTGTCCACAAGAAACTACCTTATGGGAACAAAATTGGGCCAAGTGGCCTACAATGGGCACGTGAGCATCGAAACCGGACCTTGAGTGATTGGAAGAATGTCGTCTGCTCCAATGAATTGTATTTCCTGTTGCACCATGTGGACAGCCGGGTAAGTGTGCGTCGTTGTTTACCTGGGGAAGTGATGGTGCCTGGATGCACTGTGGGACGAAAACAAACTGGTGGCAGCAGTGTTATGCTTCGGGCAATGTTCTTCTGGGATACCATGGGTCCAGTCATCCATGTGCCAGCACTTTGACGTCTACCACCTACCTAAACATCATTTTGACCCTTTCATGGCAATGGCATTCCCCTCTGGCAGTGCCATCTTTCAGCAGGATAATGTGCCATGCCACACTGCTCGGATTGTTCGAGACTGTTTTGCAGAACAAGAGGAAGACTTCCAGGTATTACCCTGGCCTCCAAATTCCCCGGACATCAATCCCATCAAGCATCTGTGGTTTGTGTTGGAACAGCAACTCCGATCTGCAGCTTCTCAACCACAGCTTCTCAACCAGCAGATCCTTTAACTCCTTACAGGAGTTAAAGGATCTGCTGGTTACGTGTTTATACCAGATTATTATTATTAATGGCCTTATGGTGCAAGAAGCCTGAGGCTTATTCTGCACCAGGCAAAAAAATAAATAAATTCTCAATTACCCTGAGAGAGAGAGAGAGAGAGAGAGAGAGAGAGAGAAGTAGAAGGGAATCATCAAGAAAGATGATATCCAGCTCAGGACCCTGGTGTGCCAAGCCCATACTCACCAGATTTGAGCCCCTGGGGATACCACAAGACACATTTAGAAATCTTGTAGCATCCATGCCTTGCCGGGTACGAGCTGTTTTGGCTGCACACGGAGGACTAACATCATATTAGGTAAAGTGTTCATTGTCTAACGGCCGCAGGGGGTTCCCCCATCTCCGTGTTGTGTACTCTGTTTGTGAAACACAGAACACTATGAAAGCCAGAGATTTTAAAAGGTGTAAGGTTGTGTAAGGTTATGTTGTGTAGTGTCATGTTGTGTTGTTCCTCTGACCTTTTAGCCGTTGGGCCCCTTGTGGGACCCCCCCCATTGCCCACACTTAGCCCCGAAGAGGCAGGTCAGGCATAGGGGGATGGCATTAGAAATAAGTACTCTGACAGGCCCTGCCACCTAATTTCCTAAGATTTCAGTGGCAAGGGTCTTAAAAAAAATAATAATAAAATAAAATAATAATAAAAAATAAAATGCATATTCAGTTAGAGTAGGGGTGAAGACTGAAGAAGGGGGGGTACAGATAGAAATATGGGGATGAAGGGAAAGGCAACCCCAGAAAGGTCAGTGGGGACTGGCTCCACCAGGAGAAAAAGGAGGTGGCAGGGAGGGGGAGGAGACAGAACCCCGTTCCCTCCCTCTCCTTACCAGGGGAGGGGGGGGTTAAAGTGAACCAAGTTAGGGTACCCGGTTCAGAATGCTAGTTGGCCAAGAAAAGCAGTTGACATCTAATGGCACACTGGTGGCGTTGTCAGTCTTCATCTAGGAGATTGTCTTATTGGTCACATCTGTGAGTCAAATCCAGTAGTATACGAACCTTTTGTCTTTCTTAGATTGTCTTAATTTGTGGGTTGTCTCTATTCAAAGGTTCTTCACTTGGTAGTTATCTTTGGTGGGTGACATCTTAGGAGAATGTATGGTAGTTCACACCAATTATGGTAATGCTGGTCAAGTTTTGCTGCCTTGTTCCAGTACCATCAAGGTCCCTGGGTTCATTTAGTAGAGGATTATCACGTTGCTGCAATTAGTTTTCTTCTCCTCAAGAAAAGCTGCTGTGTGTAGTTGGTGAGAGCTTGATACTCTTCCTTAGTATCCAGTAGGTGGTTTTCTTTGCCTTTTGGTATATAAGTCAGATTTGTGATAAGCTGGCAGCGGAGGTCATCGTAGAGGGGGCACTCGTGCATGAGGTGATCCCAGTCCTCATTTCCTCCACAGGCGCATGTTGGGTCCTCTTCTAGGCCAAAGGTTGTTAGTTTTGCCTTTATTGCACCATGGCCAGTAAGCAAATACGTGGCATACAGACCTGGAGAAAACCATATTGGGGATTTTGGATAGACTCTGCTAATATCTGGAATGAATCTCCTGGTGATTTCCCCCTTGGTTGAATTTGTCCAGCAGTCCTGCCACACCCACTGCATGTGTGCTTGAAGTCTCCTCTTCTCTATTTTTTTGGTTGTTGGTAAGATTCAGCTCAAATCCCAAGCAGGTCTGAGACACGCCCTTAGAAAGATGATAAAACATTCCAGTTCTCACCACCTCCAGGTCGAGGGGGGGCCACCAGGACCTGGAGGGCGTGAGTACTCACAGTGCAGCAGGCACGTGAGATGGAGAGCAGGACTGTGCGTTGAGTGGAATCCAGGATTTGTCTGTTTATTGCAGTTGTAGCCTTGCCAAACCAAACTCCGACTGCATACGTGATCACAGGAATGAAGATAGCCTTGTAATACAATGAGAGGGTTCGCTTGTTGAGACCCCAGTCCAGACGGGAGATTCTAGCAAACATGGCAGTATAGTTTCTTACTTTGGTTCTGATGTATTTGAGATGAGCTTGGAAGGAGAGTTTTCTGTCTAGTACTATGCCAAGATATTTCAGTTGCTCCGACAACTTTATGGTCTTGTTTCCAATTTTAATCTGTGGCAGTCTTGTAATACAGAGAGTTCCTTTAAGAAGCAGAGTTTGTTTTTGATGGTGATATGGTCAGGCAGTGTGTTTTTGCCCAGTCCTGGAGATATTAGGTAGGTGGTCATAATGTTTTGGCTCATCGGTGTGTATATATACATACAGTAAGTGCCAGTTATAGTGATCACTGGTTATTAGAATCAGCTGCTCAATAGAATCAAATTTCAAAGAACTGATCCAAATCAATAAAATGCACTATACTTTCATCGTTTACTAGAATCACATTTTCGGTTATAAGAATCAATTTTGAACGCCTCTGTGATGTTTTTCTAAAGCACATTTCTGGAGGTCACAACCATAAAATAATAAAAACTATTTGCATTTTTCAGTTTATTGGGCTTTTCTGTTAGTGCAATAAACGGGGTAAACTCGATCTTATTCATTTGCGATAATACCAATAGCTGGAATTCTGTGTTTTCACATTATGGTGAAATGTGTTTTCCCTTTGCTGAAATCTGCTTTTCATTTCTATATCTAAACTTCATCTCACTTGCGTGTGTTGTATTAGTTCCAGTTTGTGTTTGCCACGTGTTTTGTTATTGATTGACGCTTATCTTTTTTACTGTGTTTTAAATTTTACTACCAAAAAAAATGTCAGTGAACAGAAAGGGTTAATTTGAGTGTAAAAGATAAGTTACGAATTATAGAAATGTACAATAAATTAAACTTAGGCAGTATGTCTCAGAAGGAAGCGGCAGTAAAATTAGGAGTGCCTCAGTCATCTTTATCAAAATTGTTAAAATCACATCACATTTAAACACTAATGTGATTAGCGAAACCAGAAAAAGGAAGGATGAAGGGAAATGTCGAACAGTAGATGAAGCTCTGTTCATTTGGTTCAAACAGGCCAGCTCATTTAATCCGGCAATCAATCATAGCATTCTTCTTCATAAAGCTAAGCATTTTGCTGAAAAAACTACACGAAGAGTTTAAGGTGACTAATGGATGGATGGCTGACAAGATGGAAGGAGAGGCATGATATTATTTACAAAAAACGTCATGGAGAAAAACAGAATTCTGATAGTTCTGCAGCTGACACCTGATTGAAAACCTCTTAGCAAACTGTGTTAAGCACTTATAATCCTGAAGACATTTTTAATACAGATGAAACAAGGTTATACTACAGAGCTACCCCCAGACCACTGCATGATTTTTAAAAATTCCTCTGCGTCTGCAGGAAAGAAGACCAAGGACAGGATTACAGTTCTTTTAACATACAACATGACGGGAACAATCAATTAAAGCCATTAGTTATCTGCAAGAGTAAATCGCCTAGATGTTTAAAAGGAGTAAAACAGCTGCCTGTTGAATACACCAATAATACCAATGCCTTGATGGCTGCTTCTTTATTTGAAGATTATCTTTGTAAATGGGATTTGAAATTCGATAAGGAAAACAAAAAAATTGCATTGGTTTTGACTTTCAGAAACATCGAATTAGTTTTTCTACCTTCAAATATCACATCACTGATTCAACCTCTCGACCAGGGAATAATAAAAACCTTTAAGACCTTTTATAGATTGGATATGAGGCGAAGAATCATCCAGTCTATAGATGGTTTGGGAACATCATCCGATATCGCAAAGCAGATAACTGTTCTAGATGCACTTACTATGACAATGAATGCCTGGAATGAAGTTTCTGAAACCTGCATTAGCAACTGTTTCAAAAAATGTGGATTAATTATTCATGATGGGCAACTAAGTCACAATACTGATCATGTTGAAAAGCCTAAAGACATGGGTGAACAGGAGTTTAATGATTGGGTCGACATAGATAATGATCTACAAGTTATTACAGCTTTAACAGATGAAGAAATTGCTCAGTCTGTAACTGATAATTTTGCCAAGGAAGAGGAAAATGAAGATGAACGAATTCTAGTTACAAAACAGCAAACTTGTGTCCTGAGGAGAGCATTGGAAGAAACTGGTGTAAGTGATCATGAATATAGACTGTTATACAATATTTAAAAATCTATAGACTTCGTAGTGATAATTTAAAGCACTCTAAAATAAGTGACTATTTTAAATTATAATCATATTACAAAGTGTTATGTTTAATTAATATGTATATTAATTAAGCTACGTATGTAAGTATAAATTTATTTTTATTTTGTTTGGAACATAAAAAAATCAGAAGAATATTCCGATTTTTACGTATCTTTTAATTGGTAATAAAGTATAAATTTCTGCTTTATATCTTTATTTTTATAACCTCTGGATGATATTTGTCGATTTTCGCTTATTAGAATTGCCATTTATTAAAATCAAAATTCAGTTTGCAAACGTGATCACTATAACCGGTGCTTAATATATATATATATATTTTTTTTTTTTTTTTTTTTTTTTTTATGAAAAATTCACTTCCTAATTTTGGAAATATTTTGAAATTATAATTGAATACACAACAAATTTTCTTTGCAATTTCATATTAAAGAAAAGACAAACAGCAATACTGAATGTTTTTATGCAGTTTTTAACAAAAAAAGAATATATTCTGCAAATTCTTTAACTGTAAGTATACACTTTATTTAAAGACATGAATAATTTTAGCATATTATTGAAATCAGTGCTTTTTATTACCACTACTATAGCTCAATCAGTTTATAACTTAATATAAGTTAATAAAATGTGGATTAATTAAAATTGCAGATGTGACAATTGATGTTAACCAGTTAACCGTAGATCAGTGTACAGAAATGAATGAACATGCTACAATATATGGAATGGTGGGAGATGATTTCATAACGTAAGTTGTAATTTTTCCCCCTTTTTCTTAGATTTAAAAGATGTATCACATCTGAAAAATTGCCTTACCATTTATGCATTATTCTGATCTTACACATTTGCTCTGTTTAGAGTAAGAATAACATACTGTAAAGTAAGGCACATTTACAGCAGTGTGTTAGGGAGAAATCTTTTTTTCCTTGGGAGAAAATTGATACTTTGTCATTGACAGTTTGGATATATTATCTTAATCTTTATAAATTTTGCAATTTTAGGTACTTGCATTTGGATAAGGAAGAAGCTGAACAACTGAGACTTGCAAGAGAACTTGAGGAAGAAAAAGCTATGTATTCAGTAAGTTAACTTTTTCAAAGAAATTTCTTAGTGTATCTTTTAAGGTTCTTTTTTTTTTTTTTTTTAATAATTTCCATTGATGGTAATTAGCAAAAGCACATGATGCAAGAAAGCAAGCTTATATAGCATCAGCCAAAAAAAAACAACCCTTATTTAACCCATCCACTCGCTCAAAATGCTTGTCAAGTTCTGCCTTGAATCTATTTAATTTATCAACTTCTACAACGACAGGTGGAAGTTTGTTCCAGCAATCAACCACCCGCTGGCTAAAGGCAAACTTCCGTACATCTCTCCTACAACCGTCTTTCCTCAATTTGAATTTATGCCCTCACAGGCGATTATTCTGAGCAAGAGGAAGAATCCCATCCGCATTGAGCATGCCCAAACCATTCAAGGCTTTATACACCTCAGTCAGATCACCTCGCAGGTGCCTGGTCTCCAGACACTGTAATTTGCAAAACTTAAGCCTTTCTTCATAAGAGCAACCCTTTGTTTCATTCACTAACCTTGTTGCCCTTCTCTGTACTTGTTCCAACAGCTCTACATCCTTCTTAAAATGAGGCCTCCAGACTTGTATACAGTACTCAAGGTGTGGCCTGACCATTGCCTTATACAAGGGGATAATCACCTCCTTATCCCTGCTAGTAAAATTCCTGTATATTATTGACAAGACACTATGAGCTACTCTTGCAGACTGTCTGCACTGCTCAGAAAACTTCATATCTGCCTGCACAATTACCCCCCCCCCCCAGGTCCTTTTCATTCTCTACCACTGTCAGTTTGATACCACAGGGTTGATACGTTAATCTGGGATTACTGCTTCCCATATGTAGTATTTTACGTTTGTCAATGTCAAACTTCATTTGCCACCTCTCAGCCCATCTGCTCAACTCTTCTAGATCCTGTTGCAGCAGTGTACTGTCATTAGTGTCATTAACAATCCTGCCAACCTTCATGTTGTCTGCAAATTTGGACATTAAGTCTGATATACCATCATCAATATCATTTATAAATACAGAAAACAACAATGGACCCAACACTGAACTCTGAGGGACTCCACTAATAACATTAGTCCACGAAGAGCAGTGTCCATTGATTACTACTGCAAGAGTAGCTCATAGTGTCTTCTCCCACTTAACCATACCTTTATCCCTAGCAACAATTTGCCTCCAATGCCACAATGCTCCAATTTGTGCAGCAGTCTTCCATGTGCAAAAGTATCAAAAGCTTTTCTAAGATCCAAATATATGATATCAAAGTTATTCTTTGCATCCAGTTTGTTTGTGAATACATCATAGCATCCAATCAAATTAGTCAGAAAAGACTTCCCCTTAACAAATCCATGCTGTGTCCGAGCTATAACTGAAGTCTTGTCTAGATGATCCTGCAATGCTTCTTTAACCAGTGCCTCCATTAATTTCACTGTAACAGAAGTTAAACTAACAGGTCTGTAATTACCTGTGTCTCCCTTTGATCCTCCTTTGTGGATTGGGGTCACATTTGCACATCTCCATTCCATGGGTACCTCCCATGAGTCCAGGGAAGTTCTCATAATTATGGCTATGGGTTTGATTACTTCCCTTGCTGCCTCCTTTAATATAACTGGATAGATTCCATCCACCCCAGGTGCCTTTCTTGTGTTTATCTTCAACAATTTCTCCTCCACTTTACTCTCAGTTATTACAAGATTATCTAGCATACTGCCAGAGTTGAATACACCTCTGGCATTTCCCTCCCTGAATAACTCCTCATGTGTGAATGTCAATGCAAAATATTCATTTAGCTAACTGAATATTCATTCAGTTAGCTACCTGAGCAGGATCATCAACAGTTGAACCATCGATGTCAAGTGGACCAATCTGATTCATCCCCTTCCTTCTACATTTCTTCTTAAAGTGTATTTGAAACTTTCTGCTTTTTTAGGGTTTCTTTATTTTTTTTATTCATTTGCTTTATGTATGTGTGCATGCACCTCTGCATGTGTACACACATGCTACACTACTCTATTAGGTGCCTCCATAGCCAGGTGGAAAGGAGCAGCAGTGCGTAGCACACGCTTCTTGATTAGACTGGTGTTCGAGCCCGTTACCACCAAATACGGAGGATGCGGAAAGGTCAGGGAATGACCACTGCATAATCCCGGAGCATTATGGCCTTAGTTGCTAATGCTCCTAAAATCCAAATAATAACAACTACTCTATTCTATTTTCAAAAAGAGTAGTGTTGTGCATGTATAAGCAAATGTAACATGGTTTGTTAGAAAATATATAACATGTTGGTCTACCTTTGGCCTTAATGATAGCTATAGTTCTATGGATAATTCTGCCCCGTTTAAAAGTAGTAGTATGCTGCTGATGTTTTATTCCATAACTTCTTCGAAGCAGTTGTTAGCTGCATGATTGAAGAGAGGCATATTAATACTGTGATAAAGCTCTATTTCATTTCAAAGATGTTCTACAGGATTCAAGTCAGGCTCTGTGCCAATCTGGCCGATTCTGTAGTATTGTTCTCCTTAAACCTTAAAATATTTCCTTCAGTTGGTTTTGTAACTTAGAGCATTATCATAATGCCATGTTCAGGGTACATTTCCATAAAATTGCTACACTGTTGCAATTCTGCGAAAATAAACTATAATTGAAGGTTTCAATGGGATATATGGCTTTGAGAATTTTCAAATCATTACACACTGTCACCTTTACAAGTCATTACACTGGAATTACTGGTGTTTATAAAATTAACACCAGTAATGACACTGTGCTCTCAATTATAGACTATTCTGGGAGTTTTGTGTTGACAATGATGATTTTCAACATTTGTTGCTTCATACTGAGGAGGCTTGAAGTGGTGGAACCTGTGTTTTGTCTCCAGAGCTAAGTTCCAGTCAACCCTTCCCCATCTCTTCCATCATGCAGTACGACTGATGCCTTTTGAGGTGATGATGAACATCAAGGCAAGATCCAGTTTTCCTTACATTTCGAGAATACAGCTCTAAAACAGTGTTTGCAGGCCGGCTGCCAGTTAGTACACCGGACCGAACCTATTGGTAACTCTTTAGGAGGCTTCCAGATCAGCTAGTGTATAATCTTGGTACCTCTACTCTGCCAGATAGTGACTGGAGAGAGTTCGAGTAGTGTATATGGGGGGGGGGGGGGGCATTGTCAAGCCCATGTTATGTCACTGATCTGGGTATATTCTTACCATTTGTACACCAAAAATTTCATTACAGTAATACCCCGAAGTTACGCGATAGGTGGGTCCGACGAAAATCGCGTAAGTCGAATTCGCGTAAGTCGGGGTAGAACTTTGCATATAAATACATATAAATTTTGCTTAATTGGGACCAAGGACTAACAAAAACACTACTTTAGAAGAAAAATATTAATAAAATTGCAGTTCTTTATACATATTAATACAAAATATGTATTAAAAAAAACAAATGACTTACGTTAAAAAGTTATTTCGATGTCGATGGCTTCATAAAATCTAACAAATTCGTCTGACGACACAGCGCGTTCTTTTTTTCACGCAAAATTTCTTCGTAGCAAGCTAATAATTTTTTTTATTCCTTGCTTTGTAGCTATAACGCGTTCTTCGTTGGAGTCTATATTTTCTAAAATTTTTAAGCCCTTTACAATTGAGCCCTTTTCAATTTTCAACCTCTCAAGTTTGCAATTGTCATGTGCTTTTCGCCGTTGCTTCATTTAGGCCTGTAGCACGTGCAATATCGCATGGTCTTTCATTTCGCTCAAAGCGTTTCACAATTTCATATTTTTTCTCTATCGACAGAGGCGGACTGGCCATAAGCCTTACCGGAGAAACCCCGGTGGGCCAGTGTGATTTTGGCCATAAACCATAGTATGAGGCCACTATAAATTTTCCTGGGTAAGAATTTTTGATCCAGTCCGCCTCTGTTTATCGATAATTGCTTTTCTTTTTCTCTCTGAATCTGCAGTGTCTTCACCAGGACGCTTCCTTTTCACACCTTTTAATTAAGTATTTTACTCATTTTTAGGGAATAAAGCACAATTACAAAACGAGGAGGCATGCTTGATACGCATAAACAAAGCTGCGCGCATGTAGCAACTGAATAAACAACACCATAAAGGCAGAGATACACTATTAACACCTCACATTTCTAGGGGTTACTACCATAAAACAATAAAAATCCAGTTGCGTTTCTGCTAGTGAAATCTGTTATAAACTGGTAGTAAACTCGATCTAATTGCATTTGCGATTATACCGATAGCTGGAATTTGTTGGTTTTTACGTTATTATGGTGAAATGTGTTTCCCCTTCACTGATATAAAAAACATAAAAGCAGCAAAGTTGAATTTTGTTCATCTTTCGCTCTTATTCTCCGCCGTCGCACCATATATCGATAACATATGAAAAACGACCTTGAAGATAGTGGGCGGCAGCGTTGCCAAACGAAAAAATCAAGAACCGCGTAACTCAGAGTTCGCGTAAGTCGGGGTATTACTGTACTTCATACAGCATGTTCCCCTCCCCCCCCACTTTTTCTTACTACTGAATACACCATGAATTGTCTAATTAATAGAGTAAGCTTATCTGCAAAAAGATCTAAACCTCCTTCACTTCCTAGTTCATTTCACAAATATACGTGGTCTCAATTCTAATCTCAACGATGTCCATTTTCACTTGCAGTCTGCCAAACCCCATGTATATTTTTCTGACAGAATCTCAGTTATCGGTTAATTCAACTGCTGTTCATCTCAGTTGTCCAAATTATTCGCTGTATGATTCCTTTCGCCTCAAAGGTGGTACTTGTGCATATGTCCTTTTCGATATTCCATGTCAGATACTTGGTAATTTGGAATCTCCTCTCTTCAATCTTCTCTGGCTTAAAATCTATCTCCCTCATTGTTTCAAATTCATCTGTTGTCTCCACTGTTCTCCCAACTCCACTAATCACTTTGACTTCCTCTCTTTTCAACTTGACCCCCTCCACTCCAACTTTCCTAACAGTGAGGTAATTTCCTTGGTGATTTTAATGTTCACAACTCCAGCTGGATTCCGTTTTCTAGTCACACTGACCCAGCTGGTCGAGATGCTGAGGCTTTTGCAATTACTAATGATCTTGCACAGATTGTTCATTTACCTACAAGAATACCAGACAATCCTAACCATATAGCCAACACGCTTGATCTTTTTCTCACAAGCAACCCTTATAAGTACACGATCGAAGTGAGAGGTCCTTTAGGCACTTCAGATCACAACTTGGTGATTGTCTCTTCTCCAATGGAGCCTTTATCTCATGGCTATTCCCAACCTCGTGTTGTTTGGTGTTATAAGAATGCAAAATGGGATGACCTGCAAGATTTCTTTTCCTTGGTTGGATTACTGTTTCAAAACTTCTGATGTCAACATTTGCTCAGATCATGTTGGTGAAATTATTCTTGTAGGAATGGAATCCTTTATTCCACACTCCACTTTAAAATCTCGTGCTTTATCTAAACCTTGGTTTTCCAACAAATGTGCTAAGACTGTTCAAGAGAAGAACGTTGCATATCGTAATTGGCTTGTTTCTAATTCTTCGGTTTCATTTTCTGCCTACACCAAAGCTCACAACAATTGTAAAGCAGTTATTAATCAGTCCAAACTAGATTTTGAACAGGCTAAGAGTAGAAAACTTGCTTCTTGCCCTAATGTTGAGCATTCTGGTCTCTTCCCAAAGCTATTGGTTGCAACTTTTGCCCATCTCTGCTCCCACCTCTGTCCAAACCAGATTGTTCTGTTGTCACTTCAGCCAAGGATAAAGCTGACCTGCTAGCATCCCATTTTTCTTCCAAGTCATGTATTAATGATGTTGGTAAAACGCCTCCCACCATTCCCAACAGACTCCATTCAATGCCTCCTATGTCAAAAGGATGTCAGACTGATTTTGACAAATCTTGATGCTAAGAAAGTTCCAGGTCCTGATGGTATTTCTTCACTTGTTCTCATCCTGAACTCCTGTTCTTTGCCACCTTTTTTCACTTTCTTATTCCAAAGGTGTTTTCCTTCTGCTTGGAAATTTGCTCATATCCAGCCAGTTCCTAAAAAGGGTGACAAGTAGCTTCCATCCAGTTATCGTCCCATTCTACTCTTTCTAAAGTAATGGAGAAATCAAAAAAAAAAACTGCCAACTCTTAAACTATCTAGAAACCTTCCATCTGATCAATGATCACCAGTATGGATTCCAACAGTGTCGATCCACTGGTGATATTCTGGCTTATGTTACCCATTTATGGACAAATTCAATGGAAAAGTTTGGTGAAACACAAGCATTTGCTCTTGAAATCTCAAAGGCTTTTGATTGTGTTTGGCATAAAGATCTTCTAAACAAGCATCCATCTTATGGTTTGCCAACTGTTTTTTGTAATTGGTTATCCAGTTTTCTCTCTGATTGCTCACTTAGGGTGATGGTAGATGGCTCTCTGTCTTCTAACTTCTCCACTAATGCTGGTTTCCCCCTCAAGGTTCAGTTCTTTCCCCCCACTCTTTTCCTCTTGTATATTAATGACGTTCTTCCATTGACTGGAAATCTTTTCCATAGTTTTGCTGATGATAGCACATTGCATTCCACTTTCCATTTTGAGAAACCTTGCCCTGTTCAATCAGCTTCAACTTCTCGAATATCCGCTACCAATTCCTTTAATGCAAATCTCCAGGTAATTCTCTGGTGGGGCTATCAAAAGGCAACTACGCAAAATGCTTTTATAACTATTTACCTCTGTTGTGGAATTTTTTGAAGGGAAAGTTGCTTTTTTCAGTGATAAACTTAAAGATATCAGCCATGACATTGCTTATTTATCTGAACTATTTGCAAAGTTCAAGGAAATGATATACACCTTATTAAGGCCAAATCTGTAGTGTCCACTTTTATTTCAAAGTTAACTTTATTCAAGTGCAATATAGGCCATCGCAAGCTATATCAATTTCCTTCTTTGTTTGAGCTAGAAAATATTGGTGGGATACAGGATGATCTGATAGTCTTTTGTGACCATTTGGATACGCTGCATAAAGATATGTCTGAATGATTTAGGGATCTTCTTTTGATAGAAATTCCAGATTGGATGATGAATTCATTTTTAGATAATGAGGAAATTGGGGTATTAGAGGAAGAACCAATTGAGTTACAAAATGATATTGAGCTGAAACTGAAGTTTAAGGAATCTTATGAAGATTTTTGGTTACAGAAGAAAATTTCTGATCACTATCCTGCACTATGGACAGTGGCTAAGAAGCTACTTATTACTTTCCCAACTTCAAATTTAGTAGAATGTGGTTTTAGTGTGGTCATCCAACTTATCTCCAAGCAAAGAAATTGACTCTAGATTACTGAACATGGTGATTTTAGAGTCCTTCTAAACTGGATATTGAGAAACTGGTATTCTATTTTCTTGATTCAACGGTTGATTCAACTACTGCTCATCTCAGTTGCCCAAATTATTCACTGTATGATTCCTTTCACCTCAAAGGTGGTACTTGTGCATATGTCCATTCTGATATTCCCTCTCAGAGACTTGGTAATTTGGAATCTCCTCTTTTCGATCTTCTCTGGTTCAATCTCTCTACCTCATTGTGTCAAATTCATCTGTTGTCTCTACTGTTCTCCCAACTCCACTAATCACTTGGAGCTCTTTGACTTCCTCTCTTTGCAACTTGACTTTCTCCAGTCCAACTTTCCTAACAGTGAGGTAATTTTCCTTGGTGATTTTAATGTTCACAACTCCAGCTGGATTCCGTTTTCTAGTCACACTGACCCAGCTGGTCGAGATGTTGTTGTTGTTTGGTTTTTAGGAGCATTAGCAACTAAGGCCATATTGCTCCGGGATATGCGGTGGTCATTCCCTGACCTTTCCGCATCCTCCGTATTTGGTGGTGACGGGCTCGAACCCCGGTCTAATCAAGAAGCGTGTGCTACGCACTGCTGCTCTTCCCACCTGGCTACGGAGGCGCGCTGGTCGAGATGCTGAGGCTTTTGCAATTACTAATGACTTTGCACAGATTGTTCATTTACCTACAAGAATACCGGACAATCCTAACCATACAGCCAACACGCTTGATCTTTTTCTCACAAACAACCCTTCTAAGTACACGGTCGAAGTGAGTGGTCCTTTAGGCACCTCAGATCATAACTTGGTGATTGTCTCTTCTCCAATGAATCCTTTATCTCATGGCTATTTCCAAACTCGTATTGTTTGGCATTACAAGAATGCAAAATGGGATGACCTGCGAGATTTCTTTCCTTCATTTCCTTGGTTGGATTACTGTTTCAAAACTTCTGATGTCAATGTTTGTTAACATCGTGTCAGTGAAATTATTCTTGCAGGAGTGGAATCCCTTATCCCATACTCCACTTTAAAATCTCGTGCTTTATCTAAACCTTGGTTTTCCAATAAATGTGCTAAAGCTGTTCTAGAGAAGAACGTTGCATATCGTAATTGGCTTGTTTCTAATTCTTCGGTTTCATTTTCTGCCTACACCAAAGCTCACAACAATTGTAAAGCAGTTATTAATCAGTCCAAACTAGATTTTGAACAGGCTAAGAGTAGAAAACTTGCTTCTTGCCCTAATGTTGAGCATTCTGGTCTCTTGCCAAAGCTGTTGGCCGCAACTTTTGCCCATCTCTGCTCCCACCTCTGTCCAAACCAGATGGTTCTGTTGTCACTTCAGCCAAGGATAAAGCTGACCTGCAAGCATCCCATTTTTCTTCCAACTCATGTATTAATGATCTTGGTAAAACACCTCCCACCATTCCCAATACGCTCCATTCAATCCCTCCTGTGGTCTTTTGTCAAAAGGATGTCAGAAGGATTTTGACGAATCTTGTTGCTAAGAAAGCTCCAGGTCCCGATAGTATTTCTCCACTTGTTCTCAAAACCTGTGCTCCTGAACTTACTCCTGTTCTTTGCCGCCTTGTTTCACTTTCTTATTCCAAATGTGTTTTTTCTTCTGCTTGGAAATTTGCTCATATCCAGCCAGTTCCTAAAAAGGGTGACAAATCCCTCCCATCCAATTATCGTCCCATTGCAATTACTTCTACTCTTTCTATAAAGTATTGGAGAAATCAGTTAACCTCCAAGTCTTAAACTGCCTACAAACCTTCTCTCTGATCAACGATCGCCAGTATGGATTCCGTCAGTGTCGATTCACTGGTGATATTCTTGCTTATGTTACCCATTTATGGACTAATTCAGTGGAAAAGTTCGATGAAACACAAGCAGTTGCTCTTGGGATCTCAAAGGCTTTTGATCGTGTTTGGCATAAAGGTCTTCTAAACAAGCTTCCATCTTATGATTTGCCAACTGTTTTTTGTAATTGGTTATCCAGTTTTCTCTCTGATCGCTCACTGAGTGTGATGGTAGATGGCTCTCTGTCTTCTAATTTCTCCACTAATGCTGGTGTCTCCCAAGGTTCAATTCTTTTCTCCACTCTTTTCCACTTGTATATTAATGACCTTCTTCCATTGACTGGAAATCCTATCCATAGTTTTGCCGATGATAGCACATTGCATTCCACTTTCCATTTTGAGAAACCTTGCCCTGCTCAATCAGCTTCAACTTCTCGAAAATCTGCTACGAATTCCTTAAATGCCGATCTCCAGGTAATTCTCCAGTGGGGCAAAGACAACTTAGTTGATTTCAATCCTTCTAAAACTCAGTGTTGTCTTATATCTCGGAAAAAGGATTCTTCTGCTCCTATGCTTATCTTTAGTGACACTCCGATTTCTAGGCAAAATGATATCTCTTTTGGGGATTACTCTGACTTCTAATCTCTCTTTGCACAAGCACATTACAAATATTGCTTCCTCTGCATCTAAAAAACTTGGTTTTCTTTTTTGCTCTTGGCGTTACTTTTCTTCCAAATAGCTGTTCACTCTGTACAAATTGCAAATTTGCTCTACCATGGAATATTGTTCCCATATCTGGGGTGGTGCCTCCAAAACCTCTCTCAGGCTTCTTGATTCCATTCAGAAGAGGGCAGTTAGGTTAATTAATGATTCTTTCTAACAGAGTCTCTCCACTCGCTGTCTCATAGACGTACTGTTTCTGCTGCATGCCTCTTCTACAGATATTTCCATGGGCGCTGTTCTTCAATGCGGTGCCAGACACATGGTCAGGAGTAGTCCCCCTGATGAAATGCCTGGCCATGTATCATTTTTTCTTTTACTGTACTCAGATTCTGCATATTTGCCATCCCTATGTTCAACCTTTTTTCCAAAAATTGCCCTACCATATCTGAATACAGTATCTCTTTATTATTTAATATATATATATTTTTTTCCATAGTCCCATTTCATTATTACACTAGGTTTTTGAAATTCTTTCACTTTTTCACTACTACTTTACTTCCTTTTTCTACTTTCCTTTAAACCTCTTTTAGTTCAGGCATTCTGTGTACTTCTCTTTTCCATCTTTTCAGACTCTATACTTATGTTACAAACTACACATTTATATATATATTTATATAAATGGGTATTCAGTGTAACTCTATAAAAGAATGTTTAAAGAGTTACATAAGAAAAAGGTATACCGATGATGAAATGATTTCAGTGAATGCAAAATTAGTAAATAGGTATGACAGATGCATCTAAAAGTGCAAAGCAGCATTAAAGGATGCAAGAGTATGTATAAGTTATATTAAAAAGTTGTATTAATATATTGAATTAAATATGCATAAATGGATGTGATAGTTATACAAATTTCATGAAAGGTGAAAGAACGTTAAAATCCTAGAGGTTATGATAAATTAAAAAAAAATATGGGCTAAATTAGCAATATAAAGTGGGGGAACTGTAAAGGAAAATTAGTATATCAAAATAATAATATAATGCAAATAAAATAAATGAAAATGTTATAGCTGTCATCAGATATGGGGTGAACATATTTAGAAAATGGTTCTAAATACAGTGGTACCTTGGTTTGCGAGCATAATTCGTTCCGGAAACGTGCTCGTAATCCAAAGCACTCATATATCAAAGCGAATTTCCCCATAAGAAATAATGGAAACTCAGATGATTTGTTCCAAAACTCAAAAATATTCACATACTGTAAAAATGATTAATACAAAATACATACATACCTTTTTATATTTTTAAAAGCAATCGAATTTATTAATTATTGGGTAGAACGACTTTCACTGTCACTAACGGAATCATTACTATCTGTTGACTTTTTCTTTTTGTGCGACTTTAACAAAGAACCTCTCCAATGACACTTGCTTTTGCCTCCTTTTGAGGATTTCGCGGAAATATGACATTGCATTGTCCTTAAACAGATTCATCGCTTGCACTGCCACAGTCTTATTCGGGTGGTGTTTTTCTACAAAATTTTGCACTGTTTCCCACATTTTACACACCTCCCTAATCTCATTTGAAGAGAGGGATGTCTCCATTTTTTCTCCTCCTCCTCAGACGAGATCTCCTCCATCACCCCTTGCTGTTGCTCGCGATGCAGATCCATCAGTTCGTCGGTGGTAAACTCCTGGTCATATTCCTCCACCAGCTCTTGAATGTCGTCCTTATTCACCTCCAGTCCCATGGTCGTCCCCAAGGACACAATTTCATCGACAACTGGCAGCTCCTGTTCATGAGCAAACCCCTCAACGCAATCAGACCACAGTTTTTTCCAAGCAGAATTGAGGGTTCTCTTGGTGACCCCATCCCAGGCTTTATCGATGATTTTGAGGCAGTTTACGATGTGGAAATGATTTTTCCAAAACTCTCGGAGGGTAAGGTTAGTTTCTTCGGTCACCTCGAAGCATCGCTGAAATAGTGCCTTGATGTAAAGCTTTTTAAAGTTCGAAATGACCTGCTGATCCATGGGCTGGAGTAATGGAGTGGTGTTGGGAGGAAGGAACTGGACCTTAATGAATTCAAATTCTTCCAGTAAGTCGTTCTCAAGGTCTGGAGGATGAGCAGGAGCATTATCCATAACCAGCAAGACTTTGAGTGGCAGTTTTTTTTCTAAAAGGTATTTCTTCACTGCAGGACCGAAGACCTCATTGATCCACTCAACGAACAAGATACGGGTGACCCAAGCCTTGCTGTTGGACCTCCACATAACATTTAACTGGCTCTTCTGCACCTTGCATTTCTTGAAGGCTCGTGGATTCTCAGAATGATACACGAGCAGGGGCTTGACTTTGAAATCACCGCTTGCATTAGCGCACAGCAAGAGGGTGAGACGGTCTTTCATGGGCTTGTGACCGAGCATTGCATTCTCTTCTGCTGTAATGTAGGTCCTCTTTGGCATCTTTTTCCAAAAAAGCCCCGTTTCATCGCAATTAAAAACTTGCTGCGGCAGGTAACACTCGGAAACCATGAGCTTCTGGAACTCGGCAACGAACGCCTCAGCTGCCTCAGCGTCCGAACTCGCAGCCTCTCCGTGCCTCACAACACTATGGTTGCCACTTCTCCTCTTAAAGTTATCAAACCATCCCCTGCTCGCCTTGAAGCCTTTTTCGTTTTCTGTAGACGTACCTGGCTGTTTACTGACGAGGTCGGCGTACAAGGCCTTTCCCTTCTCACAGATCAAGTTCTCGGTCACAGTATCACCTGCTAGTTGCTTCTCATTTATCCACACCAAAAGCAACGTTTCAACATCTTCCAGAATACGTGGCCGTTGCTTTGATATTCTCGTGACTCCTTTTGCTACATCTAGTCCCCTTAGTTCTTCTTTCTTCTTTAATATTGTGCAAATTGTTGACGTAGACTTCTTATAAAATCTTGCGATGGCGGCTACTTTCATACCTTGCTCGTGCTTCTCGATGATTTCCTTCTTAATTTCTACCGTAATCATCTCCTTCTTCTTACCGCCTTCCTTTTCAACCCTCTTCTTCATTGGGGCCATTTTCGTAGTGTACAGTTAATAAATAACAGTCACTAAATTTGAACACAAAAAAAAAAAAAAAATTGCTTTACGCACATACACGTGGTCACAACGCTAGCACGAATGTTCACTACAATGTTGACTGTATACGAATGAGGTATGCCGACTGAGACCGAACATGCGAGACGATTAACCACAATCCCGAGCAGCACGTGATCACGTGACGCTCGGTAGGCAATTTTTAGGAAATAAAGCACAATTACAAAATGAGGAGGCACCTTTGATACACACAAACAAAGCTGCGCCCGTGTAGCAACTGAATAAACAACACCATAAAGGCAGAGATACACTATTAACACCTCACATTTTCCTAAAGCACATTTCAAGGGGTTACTACAATAAAACAATAAAAACAATTTCCAGTTGCGTTTCTGCTAGTGGAATCTGTTATAAACTGGTAATAAACTCTGTCTAATTGCATTTGCGATTACTGTATACCGATAGCTGGAATTGTGTTGGTTTTTACGTTATTATGGTGAAATGTGTTTCCCCTTCACTGATATAAAACACATAAATACAATTTCGGAATCTTCTCTTCATTCCCATCGTGTTGCGTTCATTTGGGGTGATTCTGCGTTCGACTGCCATTTCTTGTAAACACAAAGGCGAATCGTGCATAAGCGAATTCGGTTCGTGTTATATAAGATATCGTTCCCCTATTTATAAATCGTGTATGATCGAATTCGTGTAGTGTAAACACGTGTTATACGAGGACTGACTGTACTCGTATTGCAAGACCTCGCTCGTTTATCAAGTTAAAATTTATTAAAAATTTTTGCTCGTCTTGCAAAACACTCGCAGACCAAGTTACTCGTAATCCAAGGTACCACTGTATAGGTAATGCAAATATGCATCATCTGATGTCAGCAGAAATGATTATTGATACATGATGAGGTATTTAATCAGGGGACTACACCTGACCATGTATCAGGAACTGCATTTCTATATTTGTCCATAGTAGTAGAAGAAAAGTGAATGGTTGAAATAAGTAATAATGAAATTAACACTTTCTAATACAGTATGGACAAGGTAGTCCCAACACAGTGTAATTTATTGAGGTATAAATAATTTGGTTACAAATAACTATAATCAATATGTAGAATTTATTGTAGGATTTAATTTTGTGTAGATAGGAAATCAAATTTAGAACAAACAAGTGGTGGTATAAGGGTGAGGTATTAAATTGAGGAGGGGGAAGGGAAAAAGGAGTATTTTAAATAAATAAAGAAGAAAAATAGCGATAGAAGTAGGATAGTAGGAACATTCGTTTATGTGTGTGTGTGTGTATGTATATATATATATATATATATATATATATATATATATAAAAACATATATGAAATAGTGTTAAAAATATAGAAAAATAGATTATTAGAAAAGCAGAGAATTTGAAAAATATATAAAGTTGATTTTTAAGTTTAAAGTGACATCATATAATATGGAAAAAAAATGGGGATATATAAATATTTTGTTATAGTATAAAGGTTATATGGCCAATGTACCTAGGTGTGCAAAGCAGCAACAACGGATACATAAGTATATAAGCAGCAAAGTAATAATATATAAGTGAGAGGGAAAAAAGCTGACAGATGAAATATAAAGAGCACAAGGTGCCAAATTAGTAGAGACAGGATAGAAAGAAAGAGAAGTATTTAAGGTGGATAAAAGGGAAAGTAGGCAAAAAAATCTAAGTGTTACTCTGAATTATATGACATTAAAAGCTGCTGAATTAGAAAGCCAATTAGATGGAATGAAGCCAAAAAGGAAAAATAAATATAAATGGTTAATATTAATGATTATAATAAACTAGTTTGCATCAAATAAGAGGGTGGAAAAGAGATTTTATTTATTTTTTGATGCGAGAGAAATTTAAAGATGAGGGAAGTAAAGACTGGTAAATATATGCATCTCTACACAAGTGACACCACATTCACGAGTCTTGCATAACAATACACACAAAGCATGCATGAACTGCCTGGAGCTGACAATGCTGCATTAAAACTATATCAATCTATGAATTTATTTTTTCCATACAATGGAAAAAAAGAAATAATTGCCGGATTCCTATTTGTTCGATTTTAATTAAATTTGGAATGGCTCCACAAATATTTTTAAAAGGCCCAAATATAAAATTTCATGAAAACTTGTCTGCCTGTATCGCATGTGGATATGGTGAAGACAATAGGTGCGTGCGCGCGCGCACACACACACCACCCCTAATAATCTCTTTTCTGTAATAATTTTTCGATAGGTACAACTTGTGCTTACCTTCTTTAGATTTTAGTACTTAAGTGACAATTACTTTACATATTAAGATATTTACAAAATGGTAAAATTCAGAAGTTGTGCCTGTTTATCTTATTTCATCAATGAAAGATTATTCACCATACTAAATTATGGTGTTATAATTAATCTGAACCAGTATTGACAACCATTCAGCAGTGAATTGTATATAATGTTCAAACACAATTACCACTCGTTTAATCCTTCTGTAAAGGTAATGCATTTGTTTATTGCAAGTTTATATTAGCATTAGCAAAGACAAGTGATGCAGGAAAGCAAGTTTATATAGCATCAGCCAAAAAAAAAAAAAAACACACACACCCTTCTCATATGACCCATCCACTCGCTCCAGACGTTTGTCTAGTTCTCCTTTGAATCTATTTAAGCAATCAACCACCTGCTGGCTAAAGGCAAACTTTTGCACCTCTATCCTACAACTGTCTTTCCTTAATTTGAATTTATGCACTCTCAGGCGATTAATCTGAGCAAAAGGAAGAATCCCATCAGCATTGAGCATGCTCAAACCATTCAAGGCTTTATACACCTCAATCAGATCACCTTGCAGGTACCCAGTCTCCAGACAGTGTAATTTGCAAAACTTAAGCCTTTCTTCATAAGAGAAACCCTTTGTTCCATTCACTAATCTTGTTGCCCTTCTCTGTACTTGTTCCAACAGCCCTAAAATGAGGCCTCCAGACCTGTATACAGTACTAAAGGTGTGGACTAACCATTGCCTTATACAAGGGGATAATTACCTCCCTATCCCTGTTAGAAAAATTCCTGTATATCATTTACAAGACACCATGAGCTACTCTTGCAGACCATCTGCCTGCACAATTACTCCGGGGTCCTTTTCACTCTCTACCACTGTCAGTGTAGTACCGCACAGTTGATACGTTACTTTGGATTACTGCTTTCCATATGCAGTACTTTACATTTGTCAATGTCAAACTTCAGTTGCCACCTCTCAGCCAACCTACTCAAATTTTCTAGATCCTGTTGCAGCACTGTACTATCGTTAACAACTCTGCCGACCTTCGTATTGTCTGCAAACTTGGACATTAAGCCTGGTATACCATCATCAATATCATTAATAAATACAGAAAATAATGATGGACCCAACACTGAACCCTGTGGGACTCCACTAATAACATTAGTCCACTAAGAGCAGTGTTTATTAATTACCACTGTCTTCTCCCACTCAACCATCCCTTTATCCATAGCAGCAATTTGTCTCCAATGCCACACTGCGCCAATTTGTGCAGCAGTCTTCCGTGTGCAACAGTATCAAAAGCCTTTCTAAGATCCAAATATATGATATCAAAATTATTCTTTGCATCCAGTTCCTTTGTGACCACATCATAGTATCCAATCAAATTGGTCAGACAAGACTTACCCTTAACAAACCCATGCTGCACCCGAGCTATAACTGAAGTCTTGTCTAGATGATCCTGCAATGCTTCTTTAACCAGTGCCTCCATTAATTTCCCTGGAACAGAAGTTAAACTAAGAGGTCTGTAATTACCTGTGTCTCCCTTTAATCCTCCTTTTTGGATTGGGGTCACATTTGCATATCTCCAGTCTGTGGGTACCTACCCTGAGTCCAAGGAAGCGCTCATAATTGTGGCTAAGGGTTTGCTTACTTCCTTTGCTGCCTCCTTTAATATAACTGGATAGATTCCATCCACCCCCAGGTGCTTTTCTTAAGTTTATCTTCAACAGTTTCTCCTCCACTTGTCAGTTATTACAAGATTATCTAGCTTACTGCCAGAGTTTAATACACCTCTGGCATTCCGCTCCCTGAATAACTCCTCGTGTTTGAATGTAGATGCAAAATATTCATTTAATTCATTAGCTACATGAGCAGGATCATCAACAGTTGAACCATCGATATCAAGTGGACCAATCTGATTCATCCCCTTCTAGAGTTCATCCAGAATTCATCCCCTTCTAGAGTTCATCTAGAATTCATCCACTTCTAGGGTTTACATAAGTAAAGAACTCTTTGCTGTTTTTCTTTGCATCCTTTGCTGAAGATTTCTTGTAATCTGCCTTTGCCTACCTAATCTCCTTTGTGACCTGTTTACAGACCAGCTTATATCTGTCATAGGCTTCCTGACACCTGTTAATTTATATGTATCCCATGCATTTTTCTTCTCTGCCACATGTCTAATTATTTCATCTGACATCCATTTAGGCTTATATCTTGAACAATATTTCTTAGTTGGTATGAAAAGCCTAATAGCTTCCAAGATTAATTTTTTGAATGCTTTTCATTTTGAATTTGCTGTTGGTAACATCACCAGTTGGTCCCACCGTATAGAATTTAAATATTGTCTCAGACCACCGTAGTCACCTTTACGAAAGCAAAAACCCTTCCCTTTATCCCTGATGGTAGTTGCCTCTTTGAGTAAATCCCATTTCAGCACACTGTGATCACTGCCACCAAGTGGTTCCTTTATCTGCAGATTCTTAATGCATGAAGAATCACTACAGATAATCAGTTCAAGAGTATTACTCCCCTCTAGTTGCCTCCTGAACATGCTGATCTAGAAAACAATCATCCAATAAATTCACAAAAGCCTTGCTAGTGTGTGAGTGATCAACCCACAAATTCCAGTCAGTCAATCTCTGAGAAATTAAAATCCCCCATTATAAGATAAACTGGTTTACTGGCCCACTCTGTTTCCCTGTACAGTTTCTTATTATACTCATCAGAGTCATTAGGCCTATAGCACACTCCTACTCTCAATTTTGATCTCCCAGTGCTTATGTCACACCAAACTGACTCGACACTGCACTGTCCAGCGATGTCGACTGGATTCACTTCCTTGGATTTTGTGTTTCTTAACTAATAGCATAACCCCTCCTCCCTTCCTATCCTGTCTATCCTTTCTGTAGACATTGTACTCCCCAAATTCCAGTTCTGCATTACTTATATCTGTGTGACACCACGTCTCTGTTATCCCAACAATATCTGGCTTTGATGTTTTGACCAACACCTAAAATTCATCAAATTTATTTACCAAACTGCTGGTATTGGTGTACACACAAGTATACATGCACCTGTTTCTATTCTTAGCTGCCCTAACACAGCCTATGTATTTACTTGTTCTGCAATGACTACCAGCAGTCTCTGAAATCCCTTGCACCTTGTTTTCCAAGCTGCTGCTGATTTCAATAGAAGCAGTGCAGGGATCACTTTCACCTCTGCTAGTGGTTACCGTTACTGTTAGTCCGTTTCTTCCTTAAGTTAGCAGTTTTCTGACTCGCCTAACTCTGTCTTAATAGCATCAGCATCATATTGTTGATCAAATCTGTGATGTTGCTTCAAGCAACATTGCTTTATTTATTTAAAATAACCATAGATTTTTAATATATTTTTCAGATTAATGTTCATGTCTTCAGTTGATCTCTGTTGATCTGCATCCCTGTTTTTCAGTACATCTGACTGCAAAATCCAAATCCTTGTATACAGTGCACACTCTGTTATGCATAATAATTGAATATATGCAATAATTTTTAAAAAATGTCAGATTGTTATTCATATTTCTCTACTAAAAACTGTTTTGCCATTGCTTTTATTTTAAATGAATTTAGTACTGAAAATGTTAAATATTTTTTCTTTGTAGGGTAGGAAATCACGAAGAGAGAGACGAGCATTACGGGAGAAGAAGTTACAAGGAAGAAAAGTTACAAGTCCTCCAAGGTATTACCCAACATATTTATTAAATTTGAAATCGGTCGAAGATACCAGAGCAGTTAAATGTTTTAAAACAGAAAAAAAAGTTAAAATTACTTATAAAATTCAGGTATAGTAAAAAAAAAAAAAAAAAAAAATTTTGCACATGTAAAATATAATAAAAAAAAAAAAAAGAAAGAAAGGAACATGGTGTTTCGATATTAAGAACTTCAACTGTAATTATACCATAAATTGTCTAAAACACCATTCATGGAAATTAACTGTTTTCATAAGCTCACATATAAGCGATCAATTGTTACATGCTCCTAAAAAGTTTCACTGAAGATGATTCCTTTAAGATTGCCCCACATTTGACAGAAATGGGAGGAGAAGTATAAAAGATATCAAAAAGTTTCAGGACTGAATTTGAAATTTGAGTTAAATTTATGAACATCAGTGTATTGTGAAGGAAGTAGTGTTGATTTCCAATGAGTTGATGTGAAATATGAATTGCACCTGATGAATTGTTATTGCATGAATTTTATTGTGTATAGTGTTTTAGTTTATTAAAACTGAACTAAATTCTCACACAATGGAACTAGTTAACAGTTGGCATCATTTATGAATACTCATTTTAATCCTGTCATTAGGCATAATCAAGATATAATGAAAACCATAAACCGTAGAGGTGAGAAAACTTATGTATCTTACTCTTCCATCTTTTCATGTTGGTCCCGGTTAACTTTGATGTTTCCAGTAGATTGTAGTGGCATGCAGTAACAAATTATCTGACAGACTGACTTCTGAGATTTTTAACAGTGATGTTGAGTGCTGCATACTCTCTTCAGATGTTTGTTGTGAGTGCTGCCCAAATGTAATTTTTATGAGATTACTCATATGAAAATAATGGTACATACAAGGTGTGGCAGTAAAGTTCCCAGATTGGTGCAATAAAAAGAACACAAAGTGAAGGCGAAGCTTAAAAATGGTTTTAATTTTATTCAAAGTAATTAGGCCTCTGTAGCTGATTGGTCAGGAGCGGGAATGCAGTAGCACACGCTTTTTGAGTAGACCGGGCTTCAAGACCCTGACCACTAAATACGGTCAATCTGCCAATCTGCACTGGACCAGCATGGCAGATTATGGTCCATTTCCCTCAGCATAAGTTGTTGAGGAGGCTTCCATCCAGCAGTGGGTTGATGATGGCTGCAGTTTTTTTTTTTTTTTTTAATTACCACCTGATTGAATGCATTTATTACTCCATTCTCAAAGTTTCTGAAAAGTCAGTGAAGGCATCTGTACAATGGTGGTTCTGTACAATGCCATGGCATTATACAATTCGACATAGAAATCAGAAGTGCAGAATGGGCAGGGAATTGTGCAACAACAACCAGCCTTGTCCAGGAAATGCACATCAGTAGTCTTTAAAGCACCTTTACCTAGAATGCAGCATTGACTCTCTCCCCTTCAGGTACAAATTCCCTTATGAATCACACCCTGTTTATTGAAAAATGTGATCAACATAGTCTTAATCCTGAACTTCGACAAATAATTTTTTTGGGCCTTGGTGATGATTTTCAAGTCTGTTGCATGCTCTGATGCTTTGTCTCTGGATTGTACTGAAACACCTAACACTGATCTCCAGTGACAGTACAGTCGAAGAAATTAGGATAGCCTCGACAAATGAAATGAAGTTGTGTGAACAACACTCTCTGTTGCTTTTGATCATCTGTGAAGCTGTGGCTGCACAAATTTTGAACAGACCTACCTTCCTTTCCCTAAATCTTCATGCAGAATTTAACAAATCATCTTATTCATATCCAACTCATCAGCCATCATTCTGAGGGTCAAATGACAATCTCTTGCCACAATTTCCCAAACTTTTGCAATTCTGCCTTCATTTTGAGAGGTAGAATACGTCCATCTTTGAACCACTTATACCATTCACATCACACAGGTACCACATAACATTTCATCACTATAAATAGTCTTTAACATTTCTGTTGCACATTTTCCAGTTTAAAGCAAAATTTTATATTCGTTTATTGCTCTATTGCAAAATCATGACACAGAACGTTAAAACTACTAATGAAACTGGTTGTTTACTTGCAACCTGTCAGCTTGCTGGACAATCTCTGTACAACCATCTGTTGGAGGAAGTTTGAACAACAACATTCCACTTTTGTTTATTTCTTAATTTTTATTATATTTTATATTATCCTAAATTCTTTTGTTTGTTATATAACCTCAAAATTTATTTTGCCTTAGTGCATATTGATCATTACAGAAATAGAGAATCCATTATTGTTGTTTTTTCCTTTCAATTTGGGTGGTTGACCCCTGAAGAAGTCCCTCAGATTGTAGGTATACAGTGTATATTAACCTTTCTGTATATGTAACATACTTCGCTTATGCGTTGTCCATAGATTTATCTAGGTATGTCTCGCTACGATAATCTTCCCCCATTAACTAACACATATATATTAATAAATTAATGCAGTATATATACACCGATGATCCAAAACATTACGACCACCTACTTAATACGATGTTGGTTCTCCACATGCAGCCAAAACAGCTCGTACCTGGCGAGGCGGCGCCTCCATAGGCAGGTGGGAAAGAGCGGCAGTGCGTAGCACCCAATTCTTAATTAGACTGGGGTTCGAGCCCGTGACCACCAAATATGGAGAAAGGTCAAGGAATGACCACCACATATCCCCGGAGCAATATGGCCTTAGTTGTTAATGCTCCTAAAAACCCAAATAACAACAACAGCCTGGCGAGGCATGGATGCTACAAGATTTCTAAATGTGTCTTGTGGTATCTGGTACCAACACGTAACCAGCAGATCCTTTAACTCCTGTAAGGTCCATGGTTGAGACGCCGCAGATCGGAGTTGCTGTTCCAACACAAACCATAGATGCTCGATGGGATTGATGTTTGGCGAATTTGGAGGCCAGGGCAATACCTGGAAGTCTTCCTCATGTTCTGCTAACCAGTCTCGACACTCCGGGCAGTGTGGCATGGCACATTATCCTGCTGAAAGATGGCACCGCCAGAGGGGAAGGCCGTTGCCATGAAAGTGTGTACATGGTCAGAATGATGTTTAGGTAGGTGGTAGACATCAAAGTGCCAGCCATGGATGACTGGACCCAGGGTATCCCAGCAGAACATCGCCCGAAGCATAACACCACTGGCTTGTTTTTGTCCCACAGTGCATCCAGGCACTATCACTTCCCCAGGTAAACAATGCACACATACCCAGCCGTCCACATGGTGCAGCAGGAAATGTGATTCATTGGACCAGGCAGCATTCTTCCAATCACTCAAGGTCCAGTTTTAATGCTCGCGTGCCCGTTGTAGGTCCTGTCACCAGTGAACTGTTGTTAGCATCTGCAATTGGGGCGGCCCGCGGCTATGCAGCCCCATTTTCAGCAGGATTCGATGTACTGCGTGTTGTGACACTAGTCTGTCACCAGCATTCCAATTATCTGCAATTTCCCTAGAGTTGCCCTTCTGTTGCCATGTGCCATCCGGGAGAGCCTTTGCTCACCTTGAGCATCGATGGGCTGTGATCGTCAAACACCTCGCTGGCAGTTCGTGGGTTTCCCCTCCTCCTTGAACCACTTTCAGTAGGTACTAACCATGGCTGACCCTGAGCATCCCACCAGCCGTGCCATTTTGGATATGCTCTGACCCAGTTGTCTGGCCATTACAATTTGGCCTTTGTCAGACTTGCTTAAGTCCGCTGCTTTTCCCATCTGAAGAACAAGAGTATCAGGTGTTTTTTATACCATGCACGCTGTAGTTCGCCTGCAGTTGCTTCTATTTGCATAACGACTTGCAGGTCATAATGTTTTGGCTCATCAGTGTATATATATTACATTATGGACGTAGTATATTTATTGCCACTGCAATGGCACTAGCCCATAATTTCAGTATCTTAATTATTATCATATTACTCATTTTATATATATTGATGACTTAAAATCTGATGTAGTAGTTGGTGCTGAGGTGGTCTTTCTTTCTTATATTATTTCTGTATTTCTCCCCATTGAATGTGACTATTATACATCAATACTGAATGTAGCCAAGTTATTCCTGTTCAGTGTCAGATTCACCTCAAAACACAGACTAATGTAATGAGTGTGAGTTCTACATTAGAAGTGAATTCTCATCCTTGCATCATACAATTAAGAAAATTCCAGTCTTCTGAAAAATTTATAGGATACCATTTTTATCAGGTTTCGCTGGATCCCTGCATGTGCAGGGATCCAGCAAAACCTGATTAAGCAGCCAAACAACCATTCACTGCATATTTCCAAGCTGTATATAAGCTTTCTGAGACGTCATAAGTTTGGGGAGCCCAGTGGTTTGGGAGTTGCATGTACACATCAAATTCCAGTAAACAAAAGAAAAGAAAAAAAAGAGGAATTTCAGCTTTCTGTAGAATAGAAAAATAGGCTGCCAAGAATATTAATTGGACATCCATCTAACCTATCTGTTTCTATTCTTGGGGAAAATCATGCTATCCTTATATCAGAGATTCTACTTTTTGTTCACTAGCATAACTGCAAGAATCCTTATTATTTCCCATATTATAGGAAATAATGCAAACTTGGAAAATGTGTATTTGTAGTGCATTATGAATCATGTCTCATTGATGTCTCTGGGTAATATCAATGAGATGTGATATGATATTTATGATATTTAGAACTAAATAAAGTTTTGATTCCATAAAAAAAAAAAACATGTAGAGTGTTATTGAAAAACACCACACGTCATCAGAATGCCAATAGGTGATAATTACTGTAATCAGTAGTGAATTATTTTTGTCTTCTGAAACATGCCATATATTTAGATTAGTGAAGTTAGTTTTGAAACTGCATTGTTTCCATTTTTTACTACTCCCATTACTGCAGGAAAATAGTCTTTTTAAATGCTTTTATTTTTTCATTGATAACTCTTGTTTATTGGTAAGTTGCTATTACTGAACTACTTTTGAATGAACAATCATTCCCAAAAACAAGGAATATATTGCAATTTATTTAATTGTAATATATTCCTTTGCTTTGCAGATGTCTCAGTAAATTATCACCTTATCAGAGATTTTGTAAAAATTTAGTTCTTTGTTGTCAGAGCTATCTATCAATGAGAATTGTATATATAAGGGATAATCTATCAGTCATGATTGTGTATATTAGGGATAATATGGTTTTTGAATTCAATTCTTATAAAAATTGCAATGGGATGCAGAGGAATGAAATTTTTCATATCCTATATTGTAAATGTTCTATTTTCATATAGTGGTAATTTGAATATATACACTTGATGTTAATCATTATGATGTCTAGCTAAATAGCTAAAAACCAGTGTGCATAAGCTAAAACAAAAGTTTCTATTTAAAATTTTCACACATTTCTTTATAAGGGCACACAGTTATCCTTGAGAATAAAATAATTTTGAGTTGTAAATTATCCCACTATATTGTAGCTTTTTATATGTAATAATGAAATCTATTTTTTTTTAATTTAGTGCAATTTTTATTTATTATTTTTTTTTGAACATTAAAAACTTCTGGATTTTAAATTTTACATATTTTATTTTAGTTATGCTGCAAGAGAAAGCCCAACTTACAGACCTTTTCAGAGGTAATTTTAACTCTTTGTTTTATCTTTTATTAATAATGATGTTATAATCTTTTATTATTATTCTTCATCATAAACATAATGAAATCAGCAAGACTAATTAAATAATGAATAGTCTTCAGTAACATAATGAAGTAGTAGTCCTAAGTAATAGGTCCCTTGTCGATAGAGCAGATTTAGGATAAACATTATTAGATGTGTGCTTAACATATTGCTATTTTAGTTTCTGTATGACTTTTCCATTTGTTTCTTGAAATCGTGCAAGTTTTTTAGGCTTTCAGCATATCATATATTGCCAATTTTCTTTAGCTAATATGTTAAGAAGTTTATTTTATTTATTTGTAAATAAAATAAACAATCTGTTATACATTACAAAAACCATCCTTGAATAGATATTTCTCTAGGTTCTTACTCTCCAGTTCTGTATTTACAAGAAAAGATACATCAGTTTTGAATTTTTTTTTAATATATTGACGCATTGATTTTAGTGTCATTAAATACATGAGGCATGGCAGTATTTTTATAGGTTAGGAGTTAGTTTAGGTTAGTTTAACAGTCTGAATAGTATGTTTGTGTGTGAAGTTGTATCAAACTGGCAGTTTTGTTATAGTGCATTGAGAGCTCAAAGTGAAATTTCATTGCCGAAAAGGTCTAGTAAGAGCAAAAATTTTGAGATTAGTAAAGAAGGTTGTATTGTCTGGTTCTGTGATAGACAGTAAAAATTGTATCGTTGAAGAAAGAAGTCAATGAGGATGCCTGAAAACATTGCATATATACAGGAAGCAATTTTTGTAGCCCAAGAAAATCTATGACACAGTTGTCACAACAGCTGTGTTTAACATAAACATCCACTTTTAGCATTATTTAACAAGACTTAAATACAGTTTCCTTTCAAAGTGCAGATGCAAAAATTCCTGACCAGCATTGGCAAAGAAAGGCAAGTCACTCTTTCTGATTCTTTGTCAGTAAGACATGTTTCTTGGTGACCTGTATGTAGTTAATAACTTGCATTGAAAACAATGCAATAATTATTTGTCATGGTTGGTTCATTAACAAAGTACACATTCACCTTAGTTTAGTGGTTATAATCAGTAAATAGAATACATATGTATTGGCTGGGAGAACACCCATACGATCAGGGTGATTCCTCTGCATCTTGAAAAATGCACGTGCACAGTTTCATCAGCTGGAATCATTAGACCAGTCTTCTTGGATGGCACAATGGAATATTACCTGAAACACCTTCAAGGCCTCTCTGTTTCAACAAGATAGGGCAAGGCTGCATAGGCAAATGGGTTCATTTCTTGATGGAGCATTTTTTATTGATAAGGTCATCTCTAAATGATATCTTGGACAATATGAGATTGGATGGTTTTGTCTGCTATACTAGCTGAATCTGAGTTCTTCTGATTATTTCCTGTGGGGATTTCTGAGGGACATATTTACAGAAATAATTCATATAGTGTTGAAGAATTTGGAGGGGTAGCTCTGAAGGAACACTGGTTGCAGTTATGGTAAACTTCACTAGATGTCTCTGAATGATCTTGCATGCACAGGAATTATTGAATGTTTTTATTTGAAATTCCCATTGTCTATGTGATGATATTAAAATCGCCAACGCAAGGGCAGTAGATCAGATATAGGCAGTGAAAACTGCTTTTTTTTTTTTTTTTTTTTCAATGGCATTATACAACAGTGTACCATGTGAATGGTTTTGGTGAGGAATCAAGTTTACAATATTAACCAGAAATTTAAAAATTGCTTCTGTTGCCAAATTGTGCAGATTGGTACTTGCTGTTGTGGTGTATTAGTAAAACTTAATAATAGATTTATGAATAGTTTAGCTGCAAGTAGTATGTTTTCTTGTAAATAAGTTTTGTTTATTTACAAGGAAACATTATACTGACAAATTTAAATGAGATCTTATCATTGGGATTAGCAAATGCAGGCATAGCCCTGCTTCACTCCTGGTTTAACTAATGCTTCCTTTAGTCCTCACTTCAGATTTTCTATTTTTATACAAACTTTTTATTCCCCTTAAAAGGTCTTTCCTGTCATATTTTTCTAAACTTAAAGAGCAGATTGCTAGGTACACTGTATTATATACTCATTCATTCCCTGTTTGGGTATTAAAAAGAGTCCTCCTGAATCTAGAAAAAAAAATTTTTTTTCTAGATTCAGGAGGAGGAATCTTTTTTTCTAGATTTTTTTTTTTTTTTTTTTTTCCCTTTTAAGGAGAGCAATTTATACCTTAAATTTTTTTATACAGATATCATGATGATTTGTATTTCAGAACAAATAATCTGCAGTGAATCAGTTAAGTTGAAAAAGAAAGAAATATCAGTGCTGTCTTCTATCAAATGTTACTGATAAGAATATTTACAAATTTTAGCAACTTAATATGACAGTCAGATAAATTGCTATGGGGTGGAGAGTCAGTGACAATAAATCGTTTTATTTCTGTATTGTTAACTATTTAACTGTTGAGTTTCTCAAAAAATCGTGTGAGTGGCATTGAGTATATTTTAATTTTGTTATTTATTATTCTCTCATGTTTCTCTGTCTCTGTGTCAAAGATGAAAAGGCTTCCTAAATGAACAGGGAAAAAAGCACTCTGGTTAAGATGTGAATGATGGATATAATACTTCTTAGTCACTTCTCAACATATGGCATATCAGTGCAATCATCTTGAATTTGAACTTGGTGTTTCCAGATGAAGTATTGTGATATTTCAACATTTCTGTTGGAATATTATATCTAAAATCTGCAAACAGTCCTCTCTTCCTTCAATTAAGATGACCACCTTTTCATTTTTATTTGTAAACTACAACTGGTTATTGCCATATAGGGTAAGATTGCCATCCATGGCTGTCTTGGAAACATTATATTGTAATAAAAACAAATTGTAAAAAAAGTTTTTGATAAAGATATAGCAAATTAAAATGTGGTCAGGTCAGATGTACTTTGACATGTGGTATGTCATATCTACACTTCAACTCCACAACTGCAGATTTTGAGAAATAGTAGGAATAGCAGGAGAAATGCCATTGCTAATATCAGTTTGGAGGAAACTATCATACAGCTGCAAGAAAAGTATTTTTATACTTTCTACCATTCACAGGTCTGCTGTTTAGCTACTTATCATTAGGTTATTCCTCCATAAAAGTTTCTTCATATATAAAATGAGCCTAAAGTTTTAAGTAATTCAGATAGCTGCTTTTTTTGTGAAATAAAACACTAATATACCATGTTGAAGATAGAATTACAAACTGCAACCAGTAATGCTTATGAGGTGCCAACTGCCACTGCATATGGCCAAAAATTTAAATAAAATTAGGAAAATTTCAGACATAAATAAGCAAAAGCCTACCCTTTTTGTATTAATTTTTGCTCATTTGCAGGTTACATTTGGCACCTTGTCAGCCTTACTGGTTGCAGTTTACACCTACCTCTTCAACATGGTATAACAGTTTTTTTTTTTTAATTTTGCAAAAATCATTATATGATCACACCACTTCATTTTCAGCGTTAGAGGAATTCAGATAGAATTGACAATAATATGATCAATAATAATGTGATCATGTAACTTTTGATCTGTCAGCCCTTCTCATTTAGTTTGAAGTTCAATAATTGGGTTGTCTTCCACTCATTTGATTTTTGTTTATATTATTATTATATTATTTGTATAGTACAAAGTTTGCATTATTTTTAAATATGCAGATGTAATTTTTTTTCAATTATGGACTTGCTGCGTGTAATGATATGCACTTAACCCAGCAGTGGTACTCTCACTTGTAGCAAATACCCATATGTTGGATTGTCTAATAGAGCTTTATTTTTAATTTCTGGAAAGTTTTGGGCTTTTTGAATTCTGCTTTGACAATACCAGTATTTCATCTTTTCTTAATGGATTGCAATATGTATTCCATGTAACTTTTTATTTTTTAATAAAAAAATAAGATATTAATCCTTTGAAATTAATAAACACATGTTTTAGTTATAAAATATAAGCATGAATTTATTATTCCATTTTTCAATTTAAGAAATTTTAAATGTGCACATACACATTTTTGCTTATTATGTTATAAATATTATTAAAAAATATTAAACATTCGCTCGCACGCACGTGCACACACACAGTACTATTAGTAATTTCCATTTTCAGATTTATTTTGAAATAAATCTGAATCTGAGTATGTTTTTCATTTTCTGGTGGTACCGTGAAGCACACAAAATTTTATAATTATGCATGTAGCTACTTGTGGAGTTGGACGGCAAATGGAGGCTCAAGCAGTGCGCCTCCACAAGTAGCTACATGTGGAATAGTAGACATCTTTCATAAATATCTCATTTCATATTCTTGCCTTTATTATGATAAAACAGTAACAGATCTTTCAAAAAAAAGACTGGCTTTTACTGTATGACTGTAAAAGCAAGAGAGTAAAAGAGACTAGTAAAAGCAGGTAACCTTGAACTATAAACAAACACAATTTGAAACTTCCAAGCAAAAAAAATTTCAGATTTTTGATCGCTATTTAGCTAACTCAAGACCATTATTTTTGGAGTCATCTGATAGGTGACTCTCCAAAATTAAAAAAAAAAAAAAAAAAAGTGATGTTACTTCCTATGATAAGTGTATAAAACGCATTTTTGACATCAGGTGTCATGAATTAAAAATGTACAAAGTTTGTTTTTTATTTTCTGAGCTTTTTATATTATAAGCAGGTTTGATACATACTTTTTTTTTTTTTTTTTTTTTTGCTTGATGAGTTTGCTTCCTTGCATCATTTTGCCACTACTAATACTAATGTGATTTTTAATAAAGATTTAACTTTTATTGATTTTTTTTTTTTTTTTTTTTTTTTTTTTTGTAAGTGAAAATAACTCAGCTGGAGTTTAGTGCATGATCATTGTTATAGATTTTTTTTTTTTAAAAGAGAATTTGTTTGTGAAAGAAAAATTAGGTTTCTCAATAAAGTCACATTACCTAATAAATTCTTTGAATTTATTGAGTAATGCGACTGGGCAGTGTCGTTCATTCTTCTAAGTTGGCATGGTACACCATAGTCAAATTTAGCAAGGTTGTAAAACAAAAATTTTGAATAGCCATAATTATGTAATTGAGCAGGATCAGGGTTAGGGGAAAATCAAGGAAAGAACTTTAAAACTGAAATGTTGCATTTCATGGTGATGTGCAGTATACTCACTTTAGCATGTGCCATGCATTAATTAGTTATCATTAATTTTGTAGAAAAGTCTAAGAACACATTTGAACATTGCAGTTCTGCAGCAGTCCTTCCATGCATCTCTATCTCTTAAAAAGAAGTCTATTTTTGATTTCTAAAAGTTGGCAGGTATGCATACTTTATTGAGTGGACAGAAATCATGGGATACCTACCTAGTAATGGGTAGGCCCACCTTTTGCCTAGATAAGGGCAGTCACTTGGTGAGGTATTGAGTCCACTAGTTCATGAAAGCATTTTAAAGGTATTTCCATCCATGAAGATGTGCCTCATCAGACCACAAGATCATTTGCGCACATGTATCATCAAGTTCCATATGAGCCAGAAATCATAGAGCAAAGTCTATTCTTTGTTGCTGATCACAAGACTTTAGTTCTTGCACTATGTGAATCTTGTATGGGAACCAGTGTAAAAATTATTTGAAGCACTTTACGTACAGTAGACCAAGGAAGGTTTTTTCTTGTCTCTTGACACACCTGTGGCACTACTGACTGGTAGTGTTTCGCATTCCGACCATTGCAACTGCCACTTCATCCACTACCTCCGTTCCAATACGTGGTCGTCCCCTGGCTGGAATTACACCTCCCAGGTTGCTTCAAATTTCTTTATTAGTTTTCGAAGCCCCACTGATGTCAAAGGTCCTTTATGCAAACCTTTACGTTTCCAATATTCATGTAGTGCTGCATTAGCGTTACTATTATTCTGGTAGAACAGTTTACTAAAAGACCGCATTCCTTTTTTGTAAGAGCCTTTCTGCTTTTATCTAACAGGATGTCATTTGTGTAAGCAGCATGTCTTGAAGTAAATGACAACTTTTATATATGTGCAGCGCCATTTTCCTCCGGTGGCAGAAATTTGAACTAATTTTTTTTTTTCTTCTACAAATCGCTTCCCCATACCTTAAATGACATACCCACTGATTTTCACAGTGCTGACTCTAACCATTTTGACACTAGGATCTCCTGAATAGAGAAACTTCTTTTATAACCACCTGGTACATGCATGCTCACTTTTAGCACTTAATGCATGTTTACAGTACACAATAAAAGGTAAAATTAATGTTAGTTTACATTACTACATAACAAACACAGTTATCTTTAAATCAATTGGAAAAAAGTCCAAAATACTTGCATGGGGAAAATGTAAATGTTAGTTGAAAATAGGAAAGGTAGAGAAGAAATTGGAGGAATGGAGGAAAGTGTCGGAAGAGAGAGGAATGAGGATAAGTAGAACAAAGACAGAATATATGGTAATAAGTAGAACAAAGACAGAATATATGGTATTGAATGGAGAAGATGAGAGTTCTATAAAACTGCCGGAGGAAAAGCTACCATCAGTTTCGAAATTTAAGTATCTGGGATCGAACATTGAGAGGGATGGAGGATTGAGTCCAGAAATACAGCATAGAGTGCAATGTGGATGGTTGAACTGGAGAAAGATGAGTGGGGTGCTGTGTGATAAGAAAGTAAATTGTAGAATGAAGGGAAGAGTGTATAAAACTGGTTATACCCGCATTGATGTACAGTGCTGAGACATGGGTGATTACAAGGGCCCAGGAGAAGATGCAAGTGGCAGAGATGAGGATGCTAAGATGGATGTGTAGTGTGACGAGGAAGGACAGGATAAGAAATGACTGCATCAGAGGTACTATTAAGGTGGGGCCTCTGAGTAAAAAAATGCAGGAATCTAGGTTGAGGTGGATTGGATGTGTGGAACGAAGAAGTGAGGTGTATGTGGGAAAGAGGTGTGAAAAGTTGCAGGTGATAGGAAAGAGGTGGAGACCTAAGCTGAAATGGAAGGACAAGGTGGCAGAGGATTTAAAAGAGAGAGGAAGCCCTGGATAGGGAGGAAAAGAATTAAGGACGGAAATGCCGACCCCATATAAACGTGGGAAGAAGTTGAAAATAGGAAAATCTATAGAGAGGCATAACATATTCATGCACAATTCTTTATATCAGGTCATCAGTTGGTGGACCGATCAAGGTTGATCTGAACTGAAGTCAGTAATTCCACTGTCCTACCCAAATATGTGCTAGATACAACTATACAGTGCTTTTTTGTAAAAAAAAAAAAATAGGTGCTGGTACTCATTCTTTGCTGTCAGGAAAAATTGAAAATTAAGAGAATATGAAAAGTATTCTAAAAACTTTTTTCTGATATTGTTACTTTAGTAGTAATGTTTTTAGAATAAGAACAACAAATTAAGTATATTAATGCAGTTTATTAAGCATAAATTTATTATTCAATATTATTCAAGTATATAATAAATAGTTCTTATATAAAAAAAAAAATAAGTAAAATGTGAGTAAAATAAGTAAAAAAATAATAGCATAAGTAAAAATAATTTCATAATCAAGTTTTTGTAGAAAATTCCAAATTTTTATTAAGTTCTCATCTGACACTCTATGCCAAGGGTCGGCAACCTTTTTTGAGTGAAGAGCCATTTTTAATCTAATAGAGAGAGAGAGAGAGAGAGAGAGAGAGAGAGAGAGAGAATCAAAGAGCTGCACCTCAGCTCAAGCTGGGAGGGTGGGGGGGAGAAGCAAGAGTTTTTTTTTATTTTTAAGAAATGGAATAGAGTGGGAAGGTGTTTATTAAAAAAAATATATTATATTATTTATTAATACAGAAAAAACGTAACAAACATCCAATTAGGTACAAATTCATGTGATTTTTGCTGATGAACTTCTTGAGAGAGTTTCTCAACATCATGCGAGTATGTCGTAATTAAACATGCTTGCATTGTTCAGACAATAGTTTCTAGATTTATTTTTAATATGGTTCATCTTCAACAATATTTGCTCACAGAAATACATCGAACCAAAAACTGAGAGAAGTCCAAACGAAAATATTTTCAAATTTATATATGGGTCCGGTAAGCTACTCCATGCATCGAACACAATCTATCGCCATCCATTTGTGTAGAATTGCAAGGGGCAGCCTTTTGCCTCTCCAAATCCTCAATTTCAGTTTTATTGATTTTTAAGATTTTTAATTTTTAAGTCCTCTAATTCCATTTCAAATTGTGCTTCATGTGCGCTGTAAAGTTAAAGAATCGCAGTTACATGTTAAAAGAGCTGCATGCGGCTCGTGAGGTGCAGGTTGCTGACCCCTGTCCTGTGTCGGTTGCTGAATGACGTTTCCGAAGCAGCCACGAATCAACATATTTTGCTGGATCGAAGCGGGCCTACAATTTTAAGAAACAGTAGTGAAGAAACTGTTTTTGTCATCAACGAAGCGCTGGTTGGGCTGGCGATCAGATTCATTTGTGAAAATCCTTTTCACATTCACTCGTTGAAATTGGTATCATACTCAGAGCATTCATCAAATTCTTCCAAAACCTTATCAATTAGGTATCCCTGAAATCCATGAATTGCATCTCTTTCATTTAACTGTAACCTAATTGACAATTTTCTAACTTTGCTTTCACCAAATGCCAACAATTCATGTTTAGAAGTTCCGTCTCTCGTCATCAGTATTGTCACTAGTTCTTAAATTTGAATTTTTTTCTTTTTTTTGAAACTGTCCAAAATGTCGGTGTCATTTGGATATTCAGCTACTGTGACTATGTAAACAGAGATAGGGAAAATTTACGTTAAAATGTGGATAACGCACTTCCGCAAAACAACAGATGATTATTTGTCGTGGTAAAAGAAATCACTTTTCTAATTCTTGAACGGGGTGCTTACAGTTGATTTACAGCGGTGTCCAACCTATGGCCTGTGAGGAAAGTGAACTAAAACAGCATTTTATTTGTTAATTATCAAAAAAATTCTCATTAAATATTTTGTTCAGTAAATGTAATTGTGTATTGTACTTAATAAAATTTTCAAATATTTTCAATTTTACTTTTACATGCAACAAGATATGGAAAATGTAACATACTAAAGAAACTAACTTTGAATTTTTTTGAATATGGTCCCTGTATGAGAAAAGGTTGGATGCCACTTCAGTAGAAGGTGGGCCAGAGCCCATTGGGAATACACTTTGATCTGCTCACTCTTGACTAGCGCGACTCCTCCGTATGTGGGACAGGTGGTCTGATAGGTTTTACCAGGTACCACTAAGTTGTAGAATGCTTTAGCTCTGTTAATTCGTGCAGCAGGACTATTTGCCTAAATTGCCTGAAGGCCATAAATGCAAAAAGTGCATACTGAGTTAATTCTCTCCTAATCTGTTCGCTATATGAAAATTTTCTTCGCTCAACGGAAAGTATTTTAAATGTAACTTCCAAGGGGAAGTCAAAATAATTTGCTATAAAAGGACTTCGTTAAACAGAGGTCCAATTGAGTAATTTAGAATTACAAAAATGGTTATACAGTTTTATATAGTAAATAACTTAACAATAGGCAATAAAAAATGCAAATTTAGTTAAATAATTTTAAGCTTATTTGAATAGTAGGTAAATGTGAAAAAAAATTTATGGAATATTACAAATTTGGAAGTGCGCTGCATCCAAATGTCACACATCACTGTTAATAAAGGTGCTGGTACGGCGTACCGTTGTGTACCATCCCAAAAAAAGCACTGCAACTATAAATATGCTTTTAAGCCTATGAAGTATGATTGTGAATGTAAGGTGTTGACAGAGTTAACGCACATTCCAGTGTGAATGATAATAAGGCATTATATGTGGTATTTGAACAGCACTGAAGGTCCTTAGGTTAATGGTTGGTGATGTGATGTGCTAATGGAAGTGACTGGTGTCAAAACTGTCACTGAATGATCCATTGAACCTCTGAAGCCAACAGAACATGACTAGCGAGCCCTGCAAAGAATCATTCACTTGGAATCTGGTCAACATTCCAAGTGGATACACACAGGCCCTTGGTGAGATGATTGGGGTGCGTCAGTACTAGTATAGGGCACAGACACTGCATGATATGGGCTATTGCAGTCATGCAGCTGTCCACAACCTCTTGGACTGTACATCAACAGAAAGCTGTGCTTTGAAGTGACAGTACATTGTATACTAGTCTGATGGTGTGCCTGGATGTGGTAGATACCTAGAGAAATCTGCCTGCTGGAGTGCATTGTCCCAACAATGAAGTTTAGCAGAGGCAGTATGATGGTTGGGACTGTTTTTCGTAGTTTGACCTTGGGCTTTTGGCATGCCACTGTCATTGGCGCCTCCGTAGCCAGGTGGGAAGGAGCAGCAGTGCATAGCACACACTTCTTGATTAGACCGGGGTTAGAGCCCGTCACCACCAAATACGGAGGATGCGGAAAGGTCAGGAAATGACCACCGCATATCCTGGAGAAATATGGCCATAGTTGCTAATGCTCCTAAAATCCAAATAACAAATAACAACAGCCACTGTCATTCTAAAATTAACCCAGTTGCTGTTCATACATACAACACAATAGAGTTCATTCACAGAAAGAGGAGACAAGCAGTAAGCAAACTGCATAATTATTAAGTGATTACTTCCCACAGATACCAGCAAAACATTGCTTAGGTCATGACATGTAAACAACACACACACACACACACACACACACACACACACACACACACACACACACACACACACACACACACACACACACAACTTAAGATTGCAATCCATTAAAATTAGATGAAAGGAAAAAAAACAACAAAAGAAAACCCAAAAAATCATGGATTATATATAACTCTGTTTTACTATACAATAAACTGAAATTGTGATTCTATTAAGAGAAGAGTTTTACACACTGCAACGGTTTAGGCTTTCAAGTTTTGATTCAATACAGCGGCTGATTCAATTTACTGGTGATTCTTATAAGGGGAACCCACTGTACTAAATTTTAGTTTTCTGCAGCTAAAAACCTATGATAAAGAAAAATAAATTCTATTGTTGTACCACACTTTGAAAAACACTGCACTAAAAAACACATTGTTTCATGGTATTATGGCATGATGGTTATTTACCAGTAATGATGCATGCTACTTCAAACATGGAGTGTGACAAATTGAACACTGGAAAATGCAAAATTGTCATTTCCTCCATTTAAGTAACATTCTCTACTAGCATCTTCACACAATTACACAAATGACATTACTTGGTAGCATGTTTAATTACAAATAACATGGTTTACTTTTAAATTGAACACCCTGCATGTTGAAGGCCAAAATAATATTTTAATTAAAGGTAAGTAAAAAAATATTTCACAGCTCTAGGGCTAAAGGGGATATCCAGGTAAGTGAGCTCTGCTATAAAATATATTTAAGCTACCATGCCTGAATATTGTTTAGAGGTGAACAGGCATGTGCATCACTTGCTTTTAACCTGAGGTCACTGAAGTGTTTCTGTATTCTCTTTAAGGCATTAGTAGGGCTATCTGATAAGCTTTCTACACCAAACCAGTAAGCTAGTCTAGCATAGGATACCGAGGTAACCACTAGTTTTGCAAGATACAGCAGATGCTATTTTCAAGTTTTGATAACAAACTCCAGAGTTATTCAGATCCTGTCATTGTTGGAGCAAGATTGTCAGTGGTTAATTAGAGCCTAACTTGTTTAATTAAGCATAATATCAATTGCTTGGTATCCAGTAAATCTCATAATATAATCTCAAATTTATGTGAAATTGTCAGTAGTTTTTCTTTTTCTTTTTTTTTTTTTCATGTAATTTTGATCTGTATGTATCTGTATTAAATGTTATCATACGTTGGTCCATACCCAACGTGTTTAGAGCAGAGACAAACAGAATGCCCTGTATTTTGTTCATGAGTTATGCAAGGATGCGAATATGTAACTGAGTGGTCAAGGGTAAGGGTGCAGAAGCATGTGTATTTCAGTGGACTATGATTCAAGCTGATTGAACTAAATATGGCTAACAATTGCGTTTATTGTTGAAATTATTAATTGTAAACTCCTTTGACCTAGTAGTCATGTGAAAGCGTAAACAGAACACTTATTTATAAAATGATAAACACTTAATGGAATTTGAATCCAACTCAGAGGTCTTTGATTCCCGAATACAACTCATCTATTTTATATGGAAAAAAGGTAGGTGCCATAAGTGAATTGGATAACACTGGTTTCCATTTTAAATAAAGTTCTCTGATGTTTTATTGCATATAATAAACCCAAGCTACATTTTTAATGGGAATTTTGAAAGTTACTTGAAATTTGATCTATCACATCAGAATATTTTTACAAATAAAAAAATTCTTGGAGGGTTTTACAAAATAAGTTATTTTTATATTAAAATACTGATGAAAAATACATAAAAACAGAAATATCAAAAGTTACATCATCCTGTCAAGTGTAGATGGCTGCAAATTGGATTTCTTACACATTCGACTGGGTTAAACTTTTTCGCTTCCTCAGTCAGCTACTTTTGGTGGCATTCCTCTTTTCAGTATCCGGAAGTGGTTAGCCATGATATTAACATTCCATCCCCCTAATATAATTTTAAGTATTTTTCACCAATGTATGTTGAAATGACAAAATAAAACGAAAGCCAAAATTTTGATAACTTTATAATTAAGCTTACAATAAATTACTATTTACAGTGGATATAAAACAAACAATTAAAATATCATAAAATACAATAAAATATACCAGGTTAAAAGCAATAAAATATCTGAAGCTTTCAAAGGCTCAGCCTTCTTTCTCAACAGTAACCTGGTATATTTTATTGTATTTTATGATACTTCATTTGTTTTACAGATATTTTATCGCTTTTAACCTGGTATAGTACTGTTGAGAAAGAAGGCTGAGCCTTTGAAAGCTTCAGATATTTTATCGCTTTTAACCTGGTATATTTTATTGTATTTTATGATATTTTAATTGTTTGTTTCATATCCACTGTAAATAGTAATTTATTGTAAGCTTAATTATAAAGTTATCAAAATTTTGGCTTTGGTTTTATTTTGTCATTTCAACATACGGTTGGTGAAAAATACTTAAAATTATATTATGAATATACCCAACCCCAGAGGCCTATTTGGAGAAGTCCATCTTCCTTGTTATTTTTTCTCCATTTTTTTTTATATCTTAATGGATCTTTTCTCCTGCTCTTCGCTTAAACTGTTTAGATTTTTTTCAGAAATAGTTGAGATGAGAGTGCAAGAAGTGCACACCTTAACACTCATATTTCAGCATAATTTATTGACTTCTCCAGCATTTCACTCATAATTATCTTATAATTTGAGTTTGTTCCCCAAAAAATTGCGTATTATATTGTGAAGCCAGTCCAAGCATCTTTCATTTTAACATTAGCAGAGGCATATGATGCGAGAAAGCAAGCTATACTTTTGCTTCATGAATTCCTAAAAGAGTCTTGCTTTGATTTTTTTCATATATAAGTGATGAAAATTTAGTACAAACATACTTCTTCTAATAATTTCTTTCTTTATTCAGGGCTTGATTGAACTGTTTCAGTAAACCTAGCTTCATATGTAGAGGAGGTAACAGTACTTTGTTTCGATCTACTAGTGGCTTATCTTTAATGTTCTTTGAACCTGGTATCAGAGATTGTTTTGGTGACCTCACCTTTTCCTAATGTTCACAACTTGCTCAACTAAGACACTTGCACAGAAAGCAAAGCATTTTGTGTAACCAAGTTGTCTGGTAATGGCTTTCCTTTTACAACATTTTCACAAATGCAAGCCCACCACACATTTACATCATACTTTGTGGTGAGGGCAACTTATTAGTATTAGTAGTGGCAAATGATGCAAGAAAGGAAACTTGTACATAAAAAAAAAAAAAAAAAAAAAAAAAATCAATTTCACCTCTCCAATAGTTTATCTAGTTCTTCCTTGAATTTAATCAGTCTATCCCCTTCTACAACAACAGATGGAAGCTTGTTTGAGCAATCAACCATCCTTTGGCTGAAGGCAAATTTTGTACATTTATTCTGCAACTGTCCTTCATCTACTTGAATTTATGCCCTCCATGTGTATAGTCTACATAAGAGGAAGAATCCAGTCATCATTGAGTTTGCTCAAGATTTTCAAAGCCATAAAACACCTCAATCACATCACCTTGCAGGTGCCTAGTCTCTAGATGCTGCAATATTTGCAAAACTAAAGCCTTTATTGGTAAGACCACTCTTTTGTTTGTTTACCAATCTTGTTGCCCTTCTTTATACCTGTTCTAGCAGCTCTACATCCTTCCTAAAATGTAGCCTGTCTGCACTGTTCGAGAACTTCATATGTGACTGCACAATAACCCCAGATTTTAGCATTAGCAAGGGCACATGATGTAAGAAAGCAAGCTTATATAGCATGAGCCAAAAAAAAAAAAAATCCCTTATTTCACCCATCCTCTCATTCCAAATGTTTGTCAAGTTCTGCCTTGAATCTATTTAAGCTATCAACTTCTACAACGACAGATGGAAGTTTGTTCCAGCAATCAACCACCTGCTGGCTAAAGGCAGACCTCCACACATTTCTTCTACAACCGTCTTTCCTCAATTTGAATTTATGCCCTCTCAGGCAATTATTCTGAGCAAGAGGAAGAATCCCATTCGCGTTGAGCATTCTCAAACCATTCAAGGCTTTATACACCTCATCAGATCACCTCGCAGGTGCCTAGTCCAGACACTGTAATTTACAAAACTTAAGCCTTTCTTTGTAAGAGCAACTCTTTGTTCTGTTCACTAAGCTTGTTGCCCTTCTCTGTACTTGTTCCAACAGCTCTACATCCTTCTTGAAATGAGGCCTCCAGACCTGTATACAGTACTCAAGGTGTGGCCTGACCATTGCCTTATTCAAGGGGATAATCACCTCCTTATCCCTGCTAGAAAAATTCCTGTATATCATTGACAAGACACCATGAGCTACTCTTGCAGACTGTCTGTACTGCTCAGAAAACTTCATATCAGCCTGCACAATTACCCCCAGGTCCTTTTCATTCTCTACCACTGTCAGTGTGGTACCACAGAGTTGATACTTTACTCTGGAATTACTGCTTCCCATATGCAGCACTTTACATTTGTCAATGTTAAACTTCATTTGCCACCTCTCAGCCCATCTGCTCAACTTTTCTAGATCCTGTTGCAGCAGTGTACTGTCATTAGTGTCATTAACAACCCTGCCAACCTTCGTATCATCTGCAAACTTGGACATTAAGCCTGATATACCATCATCAATATCATTTATAAATACAGAAAACAATGGACCCAACACTGAACCCTGAGGGACTCCACTAATAACATTAGTCCGCGAAGAGCAGTGTCCATTGATTACCACTTTGTCTTCTCCCACTCAACCATCCCTTTATCCATAGCAACAATTTGCCTCCAATGCCATGCTGCTCCAATTTGTGCAGCAGTCTTCCATGTGCAACAGTATCAAAAGCCTTTCTAAGATCCAAATATATGATATCAAAGTTATTCTTTGCATCCAGTTTCGGCGCCTCCGTAGCCAGGTGGGAAGGAGCAGCAGTGCATAGCACATGCTTCTTGATTAGACCGGGGTTTGAGCCCGTCACCACCAAATACGGAGGATGTGGAAAGGTCAGGGAATGACCACCACATATCTCGGAGCAATATGGCCTTAGTTGCTAATGCTCCTAAAAACCAAATAACAACAATAGCATCCAGTTTGTTTGTGACTACATCATAGTATCCAATCAAATTAGTCAGACAAGACTTCCCCTTAACAAACCCATGCTGTGTCCGAGCTATAACTGAAGTCTTGTCTAGATGATCCTACAATGCTTCTTTAACCAGTGCTTCCATTAATTCCCTGTAACAGAAGTTAAACTCACAGGTCTATAATTGCTTGTGTCAGCCTTTGATCCTCCTTTGTGAATTGGGGTCACATTTGCACATCTCCAGTCTGTGGGTACCTCCCCTGAGTCCAAGGAAGCTCTCATAATTATGGCTGAGGGTTTGTTTACTTTCTTTGCTGCCTCCTTTAATATAACCGGATAGATTCCATCCACCCCAGGTGCCTTTCTTATGTTTATCTTCAACAATTTCTCCTCCACTTTACTCTGTTATTACAAGATTATCTAGCTTACTGCCAGAAGTATGTTGAATACACCTCTGGCATTCCCCTTCCTGAATAACTCCTCATGTGTGAATGTCAATGCAGAATATTCATTTAGTTTGTTAGCTATCTGAGCAAGATCATCAACAGTTGAACCATCGATATCAAGTGGACCAATCTGATTCATCCCCTTCCTTCTACAGGGTGTCTCAAAAATATTGGTACAAACGTTTAAGGGAGGTAGGTAACATCTAAAGCAGGCCTGGGCAAACTTTTGGGCTGAAGGGCCACAATAGGAATTAAAAAACAAGGCGGGCCGCACGTAAAATACTATTTTTAGATATATATTATTTGTTATCACGAAGAAGAAATATAACATAAAAAAATTATTCTCTAACAACCAAGAATTTAATGAGATGAATGGAACTGTTTTACATCTTTTAACATTTTTTTTTTTAATTTCGGGTGTTAATTTTGTAGTTGAGATTCTTAAAACCGCTTGTAAATGTTCATCGGTGATGCTTGATCGTAAAGAATTTTATTTAGATTCATGATGGAAAATGTTTGTTCACATATGTAGATTGATCCAAAAATAACCAACATTTTTCGAGCAAAATCTTTAAGTTCGCCGAATTTGTACGAATTAAGAGTATTGTAAAATTAACAGAATTCCTTATGACGGTGCAGTTCCCTTAAATCGGTATCACACTGCAGATCTATAATCTGAAGCTGTAGTTCACTCAGTGCACTATCAATTTCTATTGAAAATGGGTTGCGCACTATTGCCAAACTTGTCTCAATTTTTCGGAAGTCGCCAAATCTTTGTGAAAAGACTTCATTCAAAGCGTTGATAATTTCACAATATTTTTCAAATTTATTTTCTAGAATCTTCAGCAACTTCATGGTTGGAAAGTGGTCTTCTGCCTTGTTAATCAATAAATGTCGAAGGAACAACTGGAGTTTTAATTGAAATCCATTTAAACTTTTTACCATATCATGGGTGTATAAATTTTTCCCTTGTAACACGGTGTTGAAAGTATTTAAGTGTGTCAGGATGTCCAGGGTAAACGCAAAATCACAAATCCAGTTATTATCAGGTAATTCGAGAAAGTCCATAATATTTTTCAGTTTTGTTAATCAATAAATGTCGAAGGAACAACTGGAGTTTTAATTGAAATCCATTTAAACTTTTTACCATATCATGGGTGTATAAATTTTTCCCTTGTAACACGGTGTTGAAAGTATTTAAGTGTGTCAGGATGTCCAGGGTAAACGCAAAATCACAAATCCAGTTATTATCAGGTAATTCGAGAAAGTCCATAATATTTTTCAGTTTTAAAAATAGAACGATGTCATCTTTAAGATCCCATACTCGCCGAAGAATTTTTCCTAAACTAAGCCATCGAATTTGGCTATGATAAGGAATATCTGTGTACTCGGATTCAATATCTTAAAGAAAATTAACGAATTGTCTGTGTTTCAGGCCCCCTCGATCGTATTACATTTACTAGTTTAATAATACAAGATGTGACATGTTCAACCTTTAACACATTTTTACATAATACTTGTCGATGTATAATACAATGAATTGTAATTAAATTATAATCAGGATAATTTTCACAAATTTTATTCTGAATTTAATGCTCCAACATTTTTACCTGTCAAACTTGGTGCTCCGTCAGTTGTTACACTTACCATTTTGTTCCATTGTAAATTATATCTTGTTAAGCATTTTTCAACTTTTTCAAATATATCAGCTCCCGTTGTTTGGTCTTTAAGAGATTCCATGAAAGAAGCTTTTCAATAATTTCAAAATTAGAGGTACGTTCATGTATGAAAATTAATAACTGCGCAGTATTCTTTTGGTCGTTACTTTCGTCGAGAGCTATCGAGTACCATGTTATGGATTCTAATACCGATAATAATTGCTCATTCAAATTTGTATCGATACATTCAGTTCTTCTTACTACGGTTCGCCGACATAAACTTATATTCTCAAATTTGTGTTTAATGTCAGGACATACAATTCCACAAGCTTCAGTCATACATTCTTTAATATAGTCTCCATCACAAAAAGGCTTGTTGCTTTTTGCAGTTATATGAGAAATAACAAAACTTGCCTCTACAGTAGCTTCTTGTTCCTTAGTTAGCCGCGGAAACACATTTTAGAAGAAGAACTTCTAAAATGTGTTTCTAGATAAATTTTTAATCAATCCATCAACAGTTTTCTTTCTCGCTTCCGTAGTTAAATTGGCACCATATTCTGAATGTTTAGTAGTGAAATGTCTTTTAATATTGTACTCTTTTAACACTGAGACACTCTCCCAGCAGATGAGACAAATAGTCTCGTTATTTATGTTAGCAAAAAAATATTTTGTGTTCCACTCTTCATTGAAGACACGATGCTCTTGTTGAATTTTTTTGTTTTTTATTCATTTTTAAAAGGGCGTAAATATTATCTTTATCGCTATTGGCACCAAGATGATAACCGAAGATAATGCAAAAAAACTAACCACGTGATGACCGTCAGAGAAAATAGATTGGAACTGCGACCGGTCAGCAGTCCTATCCTATTACTCTGCCACTGCAGCAAAGCCATTGTCGTCATCACTGGTTGTCTGTTACCATAGTTTTGCGTGGTTAGTTTATAATCGCAAATTATACCATTATAAAAGCGCCCGTTGGCTCGTTCCGCTTCGCGCACAATTTCTAATTCTATCTCAATTTGAATAATACAGAGATGGTAAAACAATTTACAAGCCAACAAATCCTATAATTAGTTTTTATAAATTTATTTTTCAAAAAGGCGTCGCAAAAGGCATAAAATAAGTAAACTTTTTTCGAAAATACAATTAAAGCTTGCGGGCTGCAGAAAAGTGTGCGGCGGGCTGCATGCGGCCCGCAGCCATAGTTTGCCCCGGCCTGATCTAAAGGAATGTGAATCACATAGGAAACCATAACCGGAAACGTCATCATTCAAGCAGTCGTTGCCGCATGAAGAGCATGTATCGATATACGAACTGTGAGCTGGCAGACATGTACCTACTGTATGGATTAGCAGAGGGCAATCGACGAGGCGCTCAACGAATTTATGGAGAATGCTTCCCAGACAGACATGTACCGGACCAATGTTTGTTTACATGTGTGCATCAAAATTTGTGCGATTATGGGTCATTTAGAGGTAACAGAAGTAGTGTGGGCAGACCACATTCGACGTGAACTGTCACCATGGAAGAAAGTGTGTTGAATGCCATCCAGAATAATCCTACTACCAGCACACATGCCGTTGCCTCTGCCTTAGGAGTGTCTCGTTGCAGTGTAGTGTGTCTGGCACAACGATTCCTTACACCCCTTTCATCTCCAAAGGGTTCAGTTACTGCTCCCCCAAGATCATCCTGTACGTGTGCTTTTGTGCAGTGGTTTCTCTAAGAAAGTGTTCAAGACTTGAATTTGCCAGCCTATGTTTTGTTCACTGATGAGGCATTATTCAATCAGCACAATGCTCATGTGTGGGCTCATGACAACCCACACGGTGTGCGACCCCATGTGGCACAACATTGCTTCGCAATAAATGTGTGGGCAGGTATGGTCGGTGATTGCTTAGTCGGCCCATACCGTCAAGTAACACTGATTGAACAAGTTCTATCAGTGTTACTTGATGATTTTCCAGCAAATGTGAGATGCAACATTTGGTTTCAACATGACGGTGTGCCTGCTCATTATGGAAGGTATGTTCGTGACCATTTGAACAGGCGTTTTGGGTGTCGATGGATTGGCCATGGTGGACCCGTTGCCTGGCCCCACGCTCACCTGATTTATCGAGCCTTGATTTCTTTCTGTGGGGTGGCCCTCAAATCTATCGTGTATGAATCGTCTGTGGAGACAGAAACAGATCTCGTGGAGAGACTTGTCTGCGCTGCTGCTACTGTCAAAGAAACTCCAGGTGTGTTCGACCATATCTGCCAATCCATGCTGCATCAGTGTCACGCATGCATCGCGTCTCATGGTGGAACCTTCGAGCATCTGTTGTAACATCATGAAATGCATCCATCTCGTACTCCATTGTTAATATTATGTCAAATAAATGTTGGCCACTAATTACTGTCTTGTATCATTTGTGCTTCTTGTGCCTCTGCTACTACTTTCCCGTGATGTTTCCGTTTATGGGTTCCTAAGCGATTCACATTCCTTTAGATGTTACCTACCTCCCCTAAACGTCTGTACCAATATTTTTGAGACACTCTGTAGAGTTTACATAAGTAAAGAACTCTTTGCTGTTTTTCTTTGCATCCTTTGCCAAAGATTCTGCCTTTGCCTGCCTAACCTCCTTTGTGACTTGGTTACAGACCAGCTTATACCTATCATAGGCTTCCGTGTCACCTGTTAATTTATATGTATCCCATGCATTTTTCTTCTCTGCCATATGCCTCATTAGTTCATCTGACATCCACTTAGGCCTGCACCTTGAACAATATTTCTTAGTTGGTATGTAAAGCCTAGTAGCTTCCAAGATAAGTTCTTTGAATGCTTTCCATTTTGAATTTGCTGTTGGTAACATCATAAGTTGGTCCCACTGTATAGAATTTAAATACTGTTTCAGACCACCATAGTCACCTTTACGAAAGCAAAAACCCTTCCCTTTATCCCTGATGGTAGTTGCCTCTTTGAGTAAATCCCACTTCAGCACACTGTGATCCCTGCCACCTAGTGGTTCCTTTATCTGTAGATTCTTTATGCATGAAGAATCACTACTAATAATCAGATCAAGAGTATTATTCCCTCTAGTTGCCTCCCAAACATGCTGCTGTAGAAAATAATCATCCAATAAATCCACAAAAGCCTTGCTGGTGTGAGTAACCAACCCACAAATTCCAGTCAATCTCTGGGAAATTAAAATCCCCCATTATAAGATGCTCTGATTTACTGGCCCACTCTTATTTCTCTGCACAATTGCTCATTATACTCGTCAGATTCATTTGGTCTATAACACACACCTACTCTTATTTTTCCTTTCCCAATGCTTATGTCACACCAAACAGACTCAACATTGCATTGTCCACCAACATCAATTGGATGCACTTCCTTAGATTTTTCTTAACTAACAGCATAACCCCTCCTCCCTTTCTATCCTGTCTATCCTTTCTGTACACATTGTACTCCCCAAATTCCAGTTCTGCCCTGCTTATGTCTGTGTGACACCATGTCTCTGATATCCCAACAGTATCTGCCTTTGATGTCTTGACTAGCACTTCAAGCTCATCGAATTTATTAACTAAACTCCTAGCATTGGTGTACATGCAAGTATACATGCAACTGTTCCTATTCTTAGCTACCCTAACACAGCCCATGTGTTTACTTGTACTGCAGTGACTCCCAACAGTCTCTGAAATTCCCTGCAGCTTGTTTTCCAGGCTGCTGCTCATTCCAGTGGAAGCAGTGCAAGAATAATTTTTACCTCTGTCAGCGGCTACTGTTAATCTATTAGTCCGTGTATCTCCCTCAAGCTAGCAGTTTTCCGACCCACCGAACTCTGCCTCATTAGCATCAGCAAATATTCTTGCACCCTATCTATTTAAGTGTATCCCATCCCTGTAGAAGCAGTCTCTCCTGTTAAAAAGCACAGACTAGGCTGAGAAAAATTCTACCCCTTGAGCCTTGCACAGTCTCCAGGGCTGAATTGATTGACAAGGTTCTCATCATATACTCCCTCCTATCGTGTCTGAGCAGAATTGCAGACACTTTCAAATTCAACCCTAACTCACGGCTTTTTTTTTTTTCTTTCAGCATTGACTTGTACTTGTTAAATAATTCCGCTGGTCTCCCACTCTTAATATCATTAGTGCCAACCTGTACAACAATATCACCCTTTGTGCCCTTAAAAGATGATATCTGCTCTACAACATCATCAACCTTTGCTCCTGGCAGACATACCCTGGTCCTCTTCCATCTATCCTTTTTGAACAATATGTTCCCTGTTTCCCTGACAATAGTCACCTACAACAACTAGTTCCTTTGGGACCAGTGCATTCTGCCTTGGGGTTTGCCACTGTGTTGCTTGGTGTTTAAATGCAAGCTCTGGCATTTGTGGGCAGCCGAGAGCTTGATGGGCCCCTCAATTTAAATCCTTCGAGGGCATCCACCCTGTCCTTCAATCTCTCATATAAGCCCATAACAATGTTGAGTTGGTGCCTGATTTCCTCTCACTCCTTACATCATGCACATACAAAGACAATCCCCTTGGCAATATCATGTCCTGTTCCTGATTGCTCCACAAACATCAAACAAGCAGTGCATTTAAATAGACTGTGATTCAGAGGACAACTGCCCCCCCCCCTCACTTCTCCCCTGAGCCACAGCACTTCCATTAGTTTGAGCCTTTTGCTTTGCTGCTCTGATCTGAATCATGATTTCTATTCAAGTTCAATAAAATTCCAATACAAAATATAACCTTAAACTTATATCCCAATGCAGTTATAACACTATATGTATGTATTTCGGTATCGAATGTTATCTCCGAGTTACGTTATATGACTTTCTTATCCCCTATCAACTTATGTGTTAATTTATGATGTTACGTTTGTAAAAACTAGGTCGCTATATTTATTTAGTTAAAGTACAATTCAATTGACAATGAAATTTAATAAGATTAATAAATTTTACTGATTAATTGATACTACTATACTCGCTATCTAGTTTGGTGCACTCGTATCGTATAACAGTGGCGGCAAGTTACGAACGGTTAACTACGGACAGGAGGTATTATTTAATTTCCAAATTGCGCTATCTAAATTCAAAATAAACCACGGAGCTTGACTTGGTCTATAAGCTACTTATAGAAAATAATTTAATCTAACAATTAAGTCGATAAAGTGGCTAAGTATAAATAAAAACTTGCGTTCGTGGGAGCTGCAAAACCTGTTCAACACGTGGATTTGATACCCTTACCGATACTAAGTAATAACCTACAAAATCTCTATCTAAATTCAAATTAAACTAAACTATTGTTACTAGGAATATAAAGCAACTCTAAAAAATAAATTAATGTGCCAATTTAAGTCAATAAAAAAGCAAAACTTCTCTATTTGTTGGAGCCCGTAAAAACCTCGCCTATTCACGTGTACTCTCGCACCCACTCCAAGGTTCTTTTCATTTTCCACTACCCTAAGTGACACTGTTGGTATGTTACTCTGGGATTACTGCTACCCATATGCAGTACCTTGCATTTGTCAATGTTAAACTTCAGTTGCCATTTCTCATCCCATCTGCATAATTTTTCTAGTTCTTGTTGCAGCAGCATACCTTTTACTGTTTTAACCACCCTTCCAACCTTAGTGTCATTTGCAAACTTAAACAATAAACCTAGGCACATCTGTAGCCAGGTGGGAAGGAGCAGGAGTGCATAGCACACGCTTCTTGATTAGACTGGGGTTGGAGCCCGTCACCGCCAAATACGGAGGATGCGGAAAGGTCAGGAATGACCACCGCAAATCCAGGAGCAATATGGCCTTAGTTGCTAATGCTCCTAACAAAAAAAACCAAATAACAAAAAATAACAATAAACCTAATATATCTTCATCAATATCATTAATAAATACAGAAAACAACAATACCCTCAGCAATGAACTCTGTGGGACTCCATTGTTGTTGTTATTTGGTTTTTAGGACCATTAGCAACTAAGGCCATATTGCTCCGGGGATATGCGGTGGTCATTCCCTGACCTTTCCGCATTCTCCGTATTTGATGGTCATCGGCTCGAACCCCGGTCTAATCAAGAAGCGTGTACTACGCACTGCTGCTCCTGCCCACCTGGCTACGGAGGCGCCGGGACTCCATTAATAACATTACTCCAGGAAGAGCAGTGTCCATTGATACCCACTCTGTCTTCTCCCACTCAACCATCCCTTTATCCTTAGCAGTAATGTGCACTTAATGACACAATGCTTCAATTTGTACAGCAGTCTTTTATGTGCAATGGTATAAAATGCTTTCCTGAAATCCAGTTATATGATTTCAAAATTATTTTTTGCATCCATTTCCTTTGTTACTGCATCAGAGTATACAGTCAAATTGGTCAAACAAGATCGCTCCTTAATGAACCCATTCTGTAACTGAAGTATAATTGCACTTTTATCTAGATGGTCTTGCATTACTTCTTTAACTGATGACTCCATTATTTTCCCTGGAACAGAAGTTAAGAGGTGTGTAATTACTCATGTCACCCTTTGATCCCCCTTTGTGAATTGGGGATACATGTACATGGCTCCAGTCCACAGGGACCTCTGCTGAATCTAAAGATGCTATCATAATTTTGGCTAAGGGTTTGCTTACTTCCTTTGCTATAATTGAATAGATCACATCCACCACAGGTCCCTTTTTTATGTTTAACTTCAACAGTTTCTCTTCCATTTTCCTCTCTTATTACAGAATCATTTAGCTCCATGTTACAATTTAATAAACTACTGGTATCCACTTCCCTAAAGCCTCATATGTGAATGTAGATGCAAAATACCTATTCAGTTTGTCAGCAACCTGAGCAGGATCATCAAGTTGAACCATCGATATCAAGTGGACCAATGTGATATATCACTTTTGTTTTAGTGTTTACGTAAGTAGGCATCTCCGTAGCCAGGTGGGAAGGAGCAGCAGTGCGTAGCACACACTTCTTTATTAGACCGGGGTTCGCGCCCGTCACCACCAAATACAGAGGATGCGGAAAGGTCAGGGAATGACCACCGCATTTCCCAGAGCAACATGGCCTTAGTTGCTAATGCTCCTAAAAACCAACATAACATAACGTTTACGTAAGTAAAGAAGTCTTTACTGTTTTTTTTTTGTTTTTTTTTTTTTTACATCCTCCAAGGATTTCTCATAATCTGCCTTGGCTTGCCTAACCTCCTTTTTGGCTTGATTGCCAACTGGTTTATATCTACCATAGGCTTCTGTATCAGCTGATAATTTATATCTATCCCATAATTTTTTTTTCTGCCACATGTATCATTATTTCATCTGACATCCATTTAGGTCTAAGCCTTGAACAGTATGTCTTGGTTGATATGAAAAGACTAGTAGCTTCTATGATTATTTCCCTGGATGCTTCCCATTTAGAATTTGTTGTTTGTAACTTCATTAGTTAGTCCTACTGTATAGAATTTAAAAACTGTCTGACACCAATGTAGTCCTTTATAAAAGGAAAAACCCGTTCCTTTACTCTTGATGATAGTTACATCTTTAAGTAAATCTCACATAATTACACTGTGATAACTGCCACCTAGTGGTTTTAGTGCATGAAGAATCACTTCTGATAATCAGATGAAGAGTATTGCACTCCTTGCTGCCTCTCTAACTTGCTACTGTAGAAAACAGTCATTCAGTAAATCCATAAAAGTTTTGCTAGTTTGTGAATGACCAAAACAAGAGTTCCAGTCAATACCTGGAAAGTTAAAATTTGCCATTTTAAGATATTCTGATTCATTGCCCAACCCTATTTCTCTGTACAGTTTGTTGTTCTCATCAGTCATTAGGCCTATAATATTCCTCTCTCCTTTCCCTCCCTCCCACTTATGTCACACCAAACTGCCTGAACCATTGCATTTGCCATTCAAGTCAATTGGATGCACTGCCTTAGATTATTATTTTTCTTAACTAATAGCATAACCCATTCTCCCCTTCTGCTCTTTCTGTACAAATTGTACTCCCCATATTCAAATTTTGCATCCTGTATATCGGAGCAACACCACATATCTGATATCCCCACATGTCTGCATTTGACATCTTGACCAGAACTTGAAATTCTTCAAATTTATTTGATATGCTCCTGACATTGGTGTATATTCAAATATAAATGCACCTGTTCTTTGACATGTCTATACCTGTCTGTATATTAGAAAGATACAAAGGAAGTAGTATGGATACTGCATATGCATAATAAGTATGCAATAAAGAAACAATTATCTAAAAGAAAAGCTCTTACTCTCTGTAAAAAAAAAAAGCTATACATGATAAAAAAGGTTTGGATTTTTAGGATTAGTACCAACTACACCATGAAATCAATCTGTGCATATCATGATCTGACTTAATGTGGAAATTAAAAATATTCAGGAAGCCAAAATATTACAGACCTTAAAGAGTGCTGCGATTTAAACTGAAATATGAAAAGTGTTTCTGTGAATATGTCTCTCAAAAATCTATTTTTGAGATATCAAATATTGATCATAAATTACAAAATATAAAAAGAAATTGGAATAAACCTCTAAAGGAAAACATCTAAAGAAGCTAAAGCAACCTGCATAGTTCAGTACAGCATTCATTGTGGTGAATTTGCCATTTTTTGGCATGTCTTATAAATGTAAGCCATACCATTCCTAAAAACTTTGCTGATTTAAAAAAAAAAAGTGAGTGTATATATAGTGATATATTGAAAGAGTAAAGGAGAAAGCTGTTACTATTGAATTTATGTACACACGAGAAGTTAAAAAGAGATGAGGTAACACTACTGAAAAGAACAAGCAGAAAAGGAAATGAGGTAAAATTAATATAGAATAATATAAAATAAAATGAGATAAGATAACACATTGCTGTATTACTCATTTTATTTTATGTTATTTTACCTCATTTCCTTTTCTGCTTGTTCTTTATAGTAGTGTTACCTCATCTCTTGTTTAACTTCATGTCTACCATAAATTCAATAGTAACAGCTTTCTCCTTCATTCTTTCAATATATCACTATTGATATGTTATGTTTGTGGAGTTTGTGTGCCTAAGCAGTGTCCCTGGTCCATAATATCTGTTTTCTCTTGTCCATTATTTATTATATAAGGACCAATAACATTGTCTCCAAGAATGTAGTGCTAAACATAAAGGTGTGTTGATAATGAGTACCAACAGTACTCATTATCAACACACCTTTGAAACGAGTACCAACTCGTTTCACACGTTTGTGGTTGAAAGTAAAAGTGGTCGAAACGAGTACCAACAGTACGTGGTTGATAATGCGTACCAACAGTACAATATGTGGGTTTTCTTCAGCTCAGACATGAGTGTTAGAGTTGAGAATTCTATTTCTTGTAAAACACAATTAGTGTGTAGCCAGAATGTGGCTGAAAAATTGAGAATGATTTGTACATTGCAGAATGAGCCACTGACAAAAGCTTCTGTATTTATTCATATGGTGGTGCAAAAGTTCTTGTAAAGGTGTACTGTATTATGAAATGATACAATTGCTGTTTGTGTAACATTCTCCATATGCTTCAGATAAAAACATTTATACAATCTGACAACCTTTTGATAAGGATTACTTGTACAGCCTAGATTATTCGACTTTCAACATTCGCAGTTCATTTAAATCTCCCTCTACTAGCATTTACTCATAATGGTTTTAGTGTATTGTTTATCTAAGTCATCTTTCCACAGCAGCAAATGTTTTGTGATTTAGTACCCATTGCATTGGAATATAGGATAAATGACATAAATTGAAATTGTGTCAGTTAACTTGGCAAAAGTAAATAGATTTGGAGGCTCCTATAATGTGTTTAATAACTACTGTACCGTAAACAGCAAGGCAGTTGTGGAACCTGAAACTCAAGTAACAGATATGTTGATGCTGCTTTCATGTACTTCACCATACTGGTTACTCACATCTGGGTAATTGTTGTGATTCATGTGTCAGGATTTAAATATGATGCAACAACAACATTATTCACATTGTTGTTGGTATGTCTGTTTTGTATTGTTTAAAGCCTGTTTTACATAATCATATTTTTATTTGAACACAAATGTTTTGCCATTTCACACTTGTGTAATTTATGATTGTTTAATGTCTTGGAAATAGACTTTTGAGACACTTGTGTATAGGTTTTTTTTAGCTGTACAGTATGCTCCTACGTTTGAATTTTTAAATACTGTGTGTGTGTGTGTGTGTGTGTGTGATTAAAAAATTTAGACTGACTTTGTATGTTAAAATTTGGTTTCACGGTGAGGTGTGACAACAAGTTCAATGACTCGTCTAGATACAGTAATGCATTAAACCCCCATTTATCTTAATCCTAATTAACTGCAGAATTTATCCTAATTCTGCAGCCTGAATTAGCATACCTTGAATAGGTGTTTTATGTATTCAGTTCGAATTTTAAAATAACTAATTTTACACAATCATATTATTATGACATAAATTTGAATGCAAAAATGTTTTATTGATATTCAAAGTCTTAAATACCTCAGCCAGATCTTCTTCCAGATGCCTAGTTTCCAGATGCTGCAATTTACAGAACTGAAGCTTTGTTGGTAAGAGCACCCCTTTGTTCCCCTCACCAATCTTGCCGTTCTCTGCACCCATTCCAAGCAGCCCTATACCCTGCCTAAAACGAAGTTTCCAAACCTGTATGCAATACTCAAGATTTAGCCTACAATTGCCTTATACAATGGGATAATCACCAGCTTATACATACGAGTAAAATTTCTGTATATCATTGACAAAACCCCATGAGCTGACCTGGCAGCCTGTCTGCATTGCTCAGAGAACTTCATAACTGACTGCACAATTACTCCCAGCTCTTTGCATTTTCCACTACCCTGAGTGTAACATCACACAGTTGGTACATTTTTCTGGGATTACTGCTACCCATATGCATTTCTTTGCATTTGTCAGTGTTAAACTTAAATTGCCATTTTTCAGCCTGTGTGGCTCATTTTTTTTCTAGATGTTAATCTAGAAAAACATACCTTGGCATACATACCATAATCTAGAAAAACATACCATAGCATACCTTGATTACTGTAATTAACCACCTTGCCAACCTTTGTAACACTGCAGACATTAAGACATTAGATATTAAGCCTGATATACCTTCATCGATATTAATGAATACAGAAAACAACATTGAGCACTGAACCCTGAACAGTGGGACGAACTGATGATGTTACCAACAGCAAATTCTAAATGGAAAGCATTCAAGCAATTAATCTTGGAAGCTACTAGGTTTTTCATACCAACTAAGAAATATTGTTCAAGGTTTAGGCCTAAATGGATGTCAGGTTAATAATGAGACTCATGGCAGAGAAGAGAAATGCATGATATGCATATAAATTATCAGGTGACACAGAAGCCTATGGTAGATATAAGCTTCGCCAGCCTAACCTCCTTTGTAATCAAATCACAAAGGAGGTTAGGCTGGCGAAGGCAGATTACTAGAAATATTTGGCAAAGAATGCAAAGAAAAACAGCAAAGATTTCTTTACTTAGATAAACTCTAGAAGGAAGGGTCCATTTAATATCGATGGTTCGAATGTTGATGATTCTGCTCAGATAGCTGATAATCTTAATGCGTATTTTGCATCTACATTCGGCGCCTTCGTAGCCAGGTGGGAAGGAGCAGCAGTGCGTAGCACACGCTTCTTGATTAAAACTTGGTTCGAGCCCGTCACCACCAGATGCGGAAAGGTCAGGGAATGACCACCGCATAACCCGGAGCAATATGGCCTTAGTTGCTAATGCTCCTTAAAAAAAAAAACCAAACCAAGCATCTACATTCACACATGAGGGGAATGTAACAGGTTTATCAAACTCTGGCAAGGAGCTAAATGATTTTGTAATAACTGAGAGAAATTGGAGGAGAAATTGTTGAAATTAAACATAAGAAAGGCACTTGTGGGGGGGATGGAATCTATCCAGTTATATTAAAGTAGGTAGCAAAAGAAGTAAGCAAACACTTAACCATAATTATGAGAGCTACCTTGGACTTGGGGGTGGGAGGTTCCCATGGACTAGAGATGTGCAAATGTGTTCCCAGTTCACAAAGGGCAATTGAAGGGTGACATGAGTAATTACAGACCTGTTAGCTTAGCTTTTTTGTTTGGGAGAAAATAATGGAGCCACTGCAGGATCATCTAGACAAGACTGCAGTTATAGTTCAGTCACAGCATGAGTTTGTTAAGGGGAAGTCTTGTCTGACTAGTTTGATTGGATGTAGTCACAGAGCAAAAATGCAAAAAGTAATTTTGCAAAATATACACTAAAATCAGGTAAAATTACTGTACTCAAAAAGTAATTTTGATATCATGTATTTGGATTTTAGAAAAGCTTTTGATACTGTTGCACACAGAAGACTACTGTGCAAATTGCAGCAGTATGGCATGAAGGGCAAATTGCTGCTATGGATAAAGGGATGGTTCAGTGGTAATCAGCTAACTGCTCTTCATGGACTATTAGTGGAATCCCCCAGGGTTCAGTGTTGACCCCATTTTTGTTTTCTGTATTTATTAATGATATTATGAAGGTATATCTGCTTAATGTCCAAGTTTGTAGATGATGCAAAGGTTGGCCGGGTTGTTAATGATAGTAATGACAGAACACTACTGCAACTGGATCTAAAAAAGTTGAGCAGATGGGCTGAGAGGTGGCAACTGAAGTTTAACATTGACAAATGTAAAGTACTGTATATGGGTAGGAGTAACCCCCAGAGTAACAGTACCAACTGTGTGGTACTACACTCAGTGAAGTGGAAAGTGAAAAAGACCTGGAGGTAATTGTGGAGTCAAATATGAAGTTTGCTGAGCAGTGCAGATGGGCTGCCAGGGCAGGTCATGGATTCTTGTCAATGATATATAGGAATTTTGCTAGCAGGGACAGGGAGGTGATTATCCCGTTATACAAGGCAGTGGTCAGTCCACACCTTGAGTACTGTATACAGGTCTGGAGGCCTCATTTTAGGAATTACATAGAGCTGCTGGAATCAGTACAGAGAAGGGCAACTAGATTAGTGAATGGAACAAAGGGTTGCTCTTACAAAGAAAGGCTAAATTCTGCAAATTGCAGTGTCTGGAGACTAGGTACCTGTGAGGTAATCTGGTTGATGTATATGGCCTTGAATGGGTTGAGCAAGCTTAATGCTGATGGAATTCTTCATGTCCAGATTACTCACCTGAGGGAACATATATTCAAATTGAGGAATGACAGTTGTAGAATAGACGTGTGGAAATTTGCCTTTAGCCAGTGGGATGGTTGATTGCTGGAACAAACTTCGATCTGTTGTTGTGGAAGTTGTACATCATAAATATATTCAAGGCAGAACTAAACAAATATTTGGAGTGAATAAATGGGGGAAATGGGAAGTTTTTTTTTTTTTTTGCTGATGCTGTATAAGCTTTTGGCTAAGGTAAAGAAAGCCTGCACGAGAAGCACAGAAAAGTTTGATGAAATTTACCTGTAAAAGTACTTTGCCATAACGACATTTGTATTGTTGCTCTCTCAGTGAACAGATGGTGGGTGTTATCGGTCTGGAGTAGAAGTTGAATCCCACGGGAGATTGAAACCCTCCCGAAGTGGAGGGGGGTAACCTGATCTTTTTTCTTTAGAATCACAAATTGAATTAACTAATTGAATCACAAACAGAGTCATATTGGAAGTTCTGGCGTAATAAAAAATGTTTGTAACGTAGTTTCACCGGTAAACTTTTTCGAAAATTGGCGTGCTTCTCATGTGGGCTTCCTTTGCCTTTTTTTTTTTTTTTCCCCTTAATAAACAATTTATCCACTAGTCCACCACTGATTCTAAAGAAAAAAGGTCATGTTATCCCCTCCACTTTGGGAGGGATTCAATTTCTATTTCTGACCGATAACACCCACCGTCTGTTTACCTAGCAAGCAACAATACAAATGCCAATACAGCAAAATACTTTTACCTTTAAATTTCGTCGAATTTTTACATGCTTCTCGTGCAGGCTTTCTTGACCTTCGCCAAGCTTTCTTCCTTGCATCATATGCCTCTGCTAATGCTAACCCTGTGTGACGCCACTGATAATGTTATACCCTTAATAACCACTCTTTCTTCTCTCGTTCAACTATCCCTTTATCTATAGCAAAAATGTATCTGCTTATCTGTTCTGTATGCATTTGCTTAATGCATAGGTACTAGACATCAGATAATATGCACTAAAAACAGGTAAAATATGCATGCAGATATCCAATAAAATATACAAAAATATGCACCAAAATGCTTGTTATATACAATACATTTATTTTATATTTTTTGTTAATTTTTCATGATTAATTAAACTATTTCTTTATATCCAGTATTTAAAAGTAACAATGCTGTTAATGAAAACAATAAGGATCATTTTATAACTCGCTCCTGGAATAACTTTTGTTACAATGAACAGGAATATATATATATATATATATATTTTTTTTTTTTTTTTTCTCAGTGATCCAGTCTAAATCTGTGGTATTATCATTCAGAATTGTTTTCTAAGTAGAGAATGATCTTTCCACGTTGATGGAAGTGACTATGTGAAATTTAAAAAATATGAGTTTTCAACACCTCCATTTGAAATGAAAGTTCCTGTTCATTTCCATTAACAAAGCCTTTTATTTTCCTTAAAATGTAAAATCCACAGTTCATTTTTAAACCTGCAGTTCTGCCTCTTCAATTGCATCCCTCAGTGGAAGTAAGCATTAGTAGAGGCATTTGATGCAAGAAAGCAAGCTTATGCAGCATCAGCCAAAAAAAAAAAAAAAACCACTTCCACTTCACCCCTCTGTTCGTTCAAAAACCTGTCCAGCTGAGCCTTAAACTTATTTGGGCTATCAACTTCCACAAGGGATGGAAGTAAAAAAAAAAAAAAAGTAAAGTGCAGCCATTATCAACCCACTGCAGGGTGGAAGCCTCCTCAACAATTCATGCGAGGGAAATGGACCATTATCTGCCACGCTGGTCCAGTGCGGGTTGCCAGATCGACCGTATTCAGCAGTCAGGGGCTTGAACCCCGGTCTACTCAAAGAGCGTGTGCTACTGCACTCCCGCTCCTGCCCACTCGGCTACGGAGGCCGTTCGGGGATGGAAGTCTGGTCTGTTCCACCAACCAACCACTCGCTGGCTAAAGGCAAATTTCCGCACGTCTATCCTACATCTGTCTTTCCTCAATTTGAATTTATGCCCTCTCAGGTGATTATTCTGAGCGAGAAAAAGAATCCCATCAGCATTGAGCATGCTCAAACCATTCAAAGCTTTATACACCTCTATCAGATCACCTCGCTGGTGCCTAGTCTCCAGACACTGTAATTTGCAAAACTTAAGCCTTTCTTCGTAAGAGCACCCCTTTGTTCCATTCACTAATCTTGTTGCCCTTCTCTGTACTCGTTCCAGCAGCTCTACATCCTTCTTGAAATGAGGCCTCCAGACCTGTATACAGTACTCTAGGTGTGGCCTGACCATTGCCTTATACAACGGAATAATCACCTCCTTATCCCTGCTAGAAAAATTCCTATATATCATTGACAATACACCATGAGCTACTCTTGCAGCTCGTCTGCACTGCTCAGAGAACTTCATATCTGCCTGCACAACCACCCCCAGGTCCCTTTCATTCTCTACCACTGTCAGTGTAGTACCACAGAGTTGATATGTTGCTCTGGGGTTGCTGTTTCCCATGTGTAGTACTTTACATTTGTGAATGTTAAACTTCATTTGCCACCTCTCAGCCCATCTGCTCAACCTTTCCAGATCCTGTTGCAGCAGCATAGTGTCAGTAGTGTCCTTGACAACCCTGCCTACCTTTGTATCGTCTGCAAACTTCGACATTAAGCTTGATATACCATCATCAATATCATTTATGAATACAGAAAACAATAATGGACCCAACACTGAGCCCTGAGGGACTCCACTAATAACATTAGTCCACGACGAGCAGTGTCCATTGATTACCACTCTGTCTTCTCCCCCTCAGCTACCCCTTTATCCACAGCAGCAATTTGCCTCCAATGTCACACTGCTCCAATTTGTGCAGCAGTCTTCCATTTGCAACAGTATCAAAAGCCTTTCTAAGATCCAAGTATATAATATCAAAGTTATTCCCTGCATCCAGTTCCCTTGTGACTGCATCATAGTATCCAATCAAATTGGTCAGGCAAGACTTCCCCTTAACAAAACCATGCTGTGTCCGAGCTATAACTGAAGTCTTGTCTAAATGATCCTGCAGTGCTTCTTTAACTAGTGCCTCCATTAATTTTCCTGGAACAGAAGTTAAACTCACAGGTCTATAATTACTTGTGTCAGCCTTTGATCCTCCTTTGTGAATTGGGGTCACATTTGCACATCTCCGGTCTGTGGGTACCTCCCCTGAGTCCAAGGAAGCTCTCATAATGATGGATAAGGGTTTGCTTACTTCCTCTGCTGCCTCCTTTAATATAACTGGATAGATCCCATCCACCACGGGTGCCTTTCTTGTGTTTATCTTCAACAATTTCTCCTCCACTTTATTCTCAGTTATTACAAGATTCTGTAGCTTACTGCTAGAGTTGAATACACCTCTGGCATTCCCCTCGCTAAATAACTCCTCATGTGTGAATGTCGATGCAAAATATTCATTTAGTTTGTTAGCTATCTGAGTAGGATCATCAACAGTTGACCCATCGATATCAAGTGGACCATCGATATCAAGTGGACCAATCTGATTCATCCCCTTCCTTCTAGAGTTTCCTTAAGTAAAGAACTCTTTGCTGTTTTTCTTTGCATCCCTTGCCAAAGATTTCTTGTAATCTGCCTTCGCCTGCCTAACCTCCTTTGTAACTTGGTTACAGATCAACTTGTATCTATCATAGGCTTCTGTGTCATGTGTTAATTTGTATGTATCCCATGCATGTTTCTTCTCTGCCATATGCCTCATCAGTTCATCTGACATCCATTTAGGCCTAAACCTTGAACAATATTTCTTAGTTAGAGAGAGAGAGAGAGATAATCTTTAATGCCCTTCACGGCCAAAAAGCCAGGGGTTTACATTTTTACAACCTCCCGAAACCTCCGGGAAAATAGAACAATTAATTTACAAAAACAGGTAATTTTACAAAAGAAAACATATTTTATACAAAGGAGAGAACTCCTTACGAGAGTTAGGTCTGATTGAGCTGACTTAACATCGAGATAAGAGCACCAGCTCAATCAGACAGGAACAGATGCAAGGTACACATGTCAATGCAGATTAGTCCTACTAGACATTTTTTTCCTGTAAGTCCGGTCAATAGCGAATCTGTTCAGGTCGGCGTCAAGTGCCTGGGTTTGCTTGAACATCTGAGGGAGGAACCTGTCCGAGAGATGGAGTCGCGCTGAATGCGAGTAGAGCTCGGGATTGGCCCTAAGGGCAGCAGGGGGGATCCTCCAGCCACAGGTATCCCAGAATGAAGGTGTTGCGATTATGCCTGTTATCATCTTGACTGTTGCTAGGAGGCGTTGGTCTTCGACTAAGGTGGGAAGCCGTGGAATCCCGAGAGAGTTGGCAAGCTGCGTGGTGTGAATCAGAGCTGGAAGGTTGTGCTTCCTGTTGGCCCACTTTAGGAGCCAGAATTCTGTGGCAAAGAGTGGTTTCTTTATTGATGGTGCCGCTGACGCCCAAATTTCAGCAGCATAGAGTAAAGGTGGAAAGATGATTGCTCTTATGTACCTCACGGTTGTCTTTTTATCTCTGATATGAAGGAGATGCTGTTTTGCTATCCACCGGAGTCTTGAAGCACGTGTGAGGAGCATGTCTATGTGGGCGTTGAATCGAAGTTTGGAGTCGAATACAACGCCCAGATCACGATGGCTGGATGCAATTGGGATGAGGGTGTTGCCGACCGAAGGCTGGAGAGAAGGAGTTTGCTTCAATGAATACACCATGAATTCGGACTTAGCAGGATTGATCTTGAGCCCGAACTGGCAGAGGTAAGATGTGACTGCAGTGAGAGTGTTGTTAATTTCGGTTTTTACCAGATCAAGGTCTTGACCAGGAATAATGGGAGTCAGTATCTTGATATCATCTGCATAGCTCAGTAGACATCGAGAATGTGCAACCAGTGGGAAGATAATAGATGAGAACAGAAGGCCGGAAAGGACCCCTCCTTGTGGGACTCCTGCGGTGACGGATCTAGTAAGGGTGCGATCTCCTGTATGAAGCTTTATAACTCTGTTATTCAGAAGAGAGGAGAGAAAGCATAATATGTTCCCTGTGATCTGGAAGTGGCATTCCAGGAGAGTGAGTAGTTGGTTTACTTGGACGGCATCAAATGCAGCCTCAATGTCTAAGTAAGTCACAGCTAGTTCGTGCCTTTTCTCGAATGCTGACAAGATAGTATTCGTTGTGGCTAGCAGATTTGTGATCGTTGATCTGTTTGGAAGGGAGTAGTGAATTTGGGCTGGATTACTGGGCATGATCTGCTTGGTGAGGATCGGGAGTAAGGTCTTCTCCAGAAGCTTCAGCAGGCTGGAGGAGTTGGAGATGGGTCGGAAATGTTTAGGTTTCGATGGCGACTGAACTTTGGCTAAAGGTTTGATAAGATAGTTTTCCCATTGCTGTGGGAAAATCTGGTTCGAGAGTAACTGGTTGAAGATAATTAAAAGTGGCTGAATAATGTACGGACTTAGGCATTTGAGCATGAATTGGGGAACTCCATCATCACCAGCGGTTGACGAGGCAGGTAGAGAATTGATGGCGACGATCAGCTGTTGTTTTGTGATCTGAATGGTGCTCAACACTTCTTGCTGGGTGGGCTCTGTTAGTAGAGCCAGATCTGAGTTTGGCATAGGATTACGATTAAATCTTGTGACGAAATCGAGCCACAATTCAGGATCAAATTGCAGAGGAAAATGAAGGTTCACTTTCTTGTATGGAATTTTTCCTTTAGCCAGATCTCGGTTAACGTATAATTTGATTGCCTCAGATTTCATGCGATTAAATTGAGCCCGTGCCCTAGAATAAACGATGCGATCATTGACATTTTGCGACTGTTTCCATGTGCGATGGAGCTGTTGCTTCAGCTGGAAACTCATTTTGAGTTCTGAATTCCACCAAAGTCTTGTATATGGACTGATTGTGATTTTTTTAGAGGCGGCATATTTGGCAACCGTGTTGATCCAGTTTGTGAGAATGTTCACAGCTATTTCTGGGTCACAAGTCTCTAAGGCCACCCAGGGAATGAGAGAGGCTGCTCTGATGCACTTATCTACGTCAAGTAAGTTGGGGCTAGTGATGTCAACCTTTTTTGTTGTCCTTCTGGTTTCTAATTTGGGGGCTGGCAGATATGCAGTCACATGTATTGGGACATGATCAGAGTCGAATGACGTTTCTGCAATGTAATCAAGGGTGCAAGGGATAGAGGCTAGAACTAGATCTAAGAGGTTATTCCCCCTGGTTGGAGCTTCATTAATAAGTTGTAGATCAGCACATCTCAAGTGTGCCAGAAGATCCTTTTTCATATTAGATAGCTGAGGAGGTAAATTGAAATCACCACAAACTACGTGAGAAGCTGTGGGATGCAGCTGATTGATTATCCAGTTGGAAACTTCAAGGATGATTTGCGGGGAAGGCGTTGGAGGTATATACACCACACAGAGGTCAAACATCACGAAGTTGTATCTTAACGTAACGAGGATTGCTTCATAGTTAGGGGAGTTACTGGATTTATTATCCAATAGCTTGAAAGTGGATTTCTTGTTGGTATGTAAAGCCTAGTAGCTTCCAAGATAAGTTCTTTGAATGCTTCCCATTTTGCATTTGCTGTTGGTAACATCAGTTGGTCCCACTGTATAGAATTTAAATACTGTCTCAGTCCATCGTAGTTGCCTTTACAAAAGCAATAACCCTTCCCTTTACCCCCAATGGTAGTTACCTCTTTGACTAAATCCCACTTCAGCACACTGTGATCACTGCCACCTAGTGGTTCATTTATCTGCAGATTCTTAATGCACGAAGAATCACTGCTGATAATCAAATCGAGTATTCCTCCCTCTAGTTGCCTCCCGAACATGCTGATGTAGAAAACAATAAATCCACAAAAGCCTTGCTAGTGTGTGAGTGACCAGTCCCCAAATTCCAGTCAATATCTGGGAAATTAAAATCTCCCATTATAAGACTCTCTGATTTACTGGCCCACTCTATTTCCCTGTACAGTTTCTTATTATACTCATCAGAGTCATTAGGCCTATAGCACACTCCTACTCTCAATTTTGATCTCCCAATGCTTATGTCACACCAAACTGACTCGACACTGCACTGTCCAGCGAAGTCCAATGGCTTCACTTCCTTGGATTTTATGTATTTCTTAACTAATAGCATAACCCCTCCTCCCTTCCTATCCAGTCTATCCTTTCTGTAGATGTTGTACTCCCCAAATTCCAGTTCTGCATTCCTTATATCTGTGTGACACCAAGTCTCTGATATCCCAACAATATCTGCCTTTGATGTTTTGAGCAATACCTCAAATTCATCAAATTTATTTACTAAACTCCTAGCATTGGTGTACACGCAAGTATACATGCACCTATTTCTATTCTTAGCTACCCTAACACAACCCATGTGTTTACTTGTACTGCAGTGACTCCCAGCAGTCTCTGAAATATCCTGAATCTTGTTTTTCAGACTCCTGCTCATTCCAATAGAAGCAGTGCAAGAATCTCTTTCACCTCTGCCGGTGGCTACTGTTAATCTATTCGTCTTTGTATCGCCCCAAGCTAGCAGTTTTCCGACCCACCTAACACTGCCTCGATAGCATCAGCAAACATTCTTGCACCCTTTCTATTTAAGTGTATCCCATCCCTTTAGAAGCAATCTCTCCTGTTAACAAGTACAGTCCAGGCTGAAAAAAATTCTACCCCTTGAGCCTTGCACAATCTTTCCAGGGCCAAATTGATTGACAAGGCTCTCATCATATACTCCCTCCTATCGTGTCTGGGCAGAATTGCAGACACTTTCAAATTCAACCCTATTTCACGGCTTTTTTTCAACAGTGACCTGTACTTGTTAAGCAATTCTGCCGGTCTCCTACTCTTGATATCGTTAGTGCTAACGTGTACAACTGTATCACCTTTTGTGCCCTTAAAAGATGATATCTGCTCTACAACGTCATCAACCTTTGCCCCTGGCAGACATACTCTGGTCCTGTTCCACCTATCCTTTTTACAAAGCATGTTCCCCGTTTCCCTGACAATAGAGTCACCAACTACTACTAGTTCCTTTGGGACCAGCGCATTCTGCCTTGGGGGTTGCCGCTGTGTTTCACGATGACCAAGTGCAAGCTCTGGCGTTGATGTGGGCAGCTGAGAGCTTGATGGGCCCCTCAATTTAGTTCCTTCGAGGGCATCCACCCTGTCCTTCAAGCTCTCATATAGGCCCATAAGAACGCTGAGTTGTCTGATTTCGATACACTCCTTGCATCGCGGACACACAAAGACATCCCCCATGGCAATATCATGTCCCGTACCTGAATGCTCCACAAACATCATGCAAGCTGTGCATTTTAGAAGGCTGTGATTCAGAAGGCAACTGCCCCCCTCAGTTCTCCTCTGAGCTACAGCACTTCCATTAGCTTGAGCCTTTTGTTTTGCTGCTCTGGTCTGAGTCATGATTACTTTTAATTTAAATAAAATTTCAATTTCAGTTTGTAACCCTAACTTATCTCCCAACACAGTTATAACGGGATATATATTTTTTAGTGTCAAGTATTAATTATCTCAGAGTTCCCTTTATATAACTTCCGTATCAGTTATGTATTAATTAATTATGTTACGTTTGTAATCTAAGTTGGTATATGTATTTAGTTAAAAATGCAATTTAAATGCCAACGAAGTTCAAGTTTAATAGATTTTACCGATCGCTGAAAATATTATAACCTATACTATACTAACGCTATCTAGGTTTGATATATAACGATCGTATGACAAAGACAAAGGCGGGAAGTTACGAACGGTAATCTATGGACACTTAAGTATTAATTAACTTTCAAATCTCGCTGTCTCAATTCAGAATAAACTAACGATCCTTACTAGGTCTATAAGCTACTTACAAAAAATAATTTGATGTAAAAAATATTCAATAAGCAGCTAAATATGACTAAAAAAAACTTCTCGTTCAGTGGAGTTGTAACTTGTAACATGTGGATTTGATACCCTTACCGATACTTTTATGCAATTACAAGGCCGAGTAAAGAATAAATACACCAGATTAATCAGAAATATCACAAAATAATGCTATACTACTAAATTTAAATCAAAAGTTTTAGAAAAACAATTTCAAATCAATAAATAAGAAAAATCCACTTAGTGGCTTTGAACACGTCTGGCCCCTACTAGCCTCGTCAACCTAAGTTCCATTGCTTCAATTTGGTTATTGAATTAGGTATCCAATCAAAATGAGTCTCAAGCAATAGGAAATAATTTCTAACCTTAGAAATGACTTAGCAATGCCAATAGCTGCAGTTTCCATGGTATTCAAAGCATTGACAACTTTTTTATCAAATTGTTTACTATAAGATGTAGCCATGTTCCCTACCATGTCAGAATAGGCTCTGGTGATAAAGGAGGGACATGCTGCATGTATCTTTAAATAGTGATGCAGTAGCTTTTAAGTTTTTTTTTTTTTTTTTTTTTTTTTTCTATGAAATAAAACTTATTAACAATGCCAGAATTCTTCTGAATTGTTTCTACAAGCTATATAAGCCACAGACTAAGCAAGTAATATGGATAGGAAGCCTTTAATGCAGAGGCTGAGAGACTTGCATCACTAATTTTTTTTTTTTTTTTTTTTTGTAATGTTTTGATTTCTTGTCTGTCCGTAATTAATGCAAAGAAACATTTACAACACTTGCAATTGTGGAGTGATTCATGTTTTCAAGAACTTTACAAGCAAGGAAATCTAAGGGAAAAGCTTCTAATTTCCACATACCGAATATGCAATATGGCCACAAGCTAGTGGTGAAACTGAATTCTTAACCCTCTGCCAGATTGCTGATGGCCCCATGTGATCTTGAAAAACCTATACAAAATCAGCTATCAGGCCACTTAAATGGCAGACCTAGCAGTATGGTAGTTTTGCCACTGCTATAAGTATCAAGCATGTTTCATTGGTAGGTATCAGATGCACTTTTCTCCAATATCCTGACAAATTTCTGAATAATACTATCATAAATAAGATAATTTCTCTCAAGTGGTTTTGCTTTCTTCTCTTGAGGTTACACAGCTTGATTAAAATTAACTGATCTGGCAATTTTTCCTTGCTCTTTCTTTCTTTTTGCTGCTTTTACATGTTGCTTCTATATGTTGATTAATCTGGAATTTTTTTTTTTCTTGCTACATTCTTTTCAAAAATAATACAAAGAACAATACTGTCATCCACAGAAATCTTTTTTTTTATGATTGGCAATCCACGGTTCCAATTTTTTGATTTTTTTTTTTTTTTGTTTGCATTTGAAATGAAAACAAAAACTGAATGGGTTATTATTATTAGTAATAGTACTAGTAGTATTAACACATTATGCAGGAAAGCAAACTTATGAAGCACCAACAAAAAAAAACGATTTTCCACATCATCTGTCCATCCCCTGCAATAGTTTGTCTTAGTTCTTGCTTGAATTTATTCAAACTATTCACAACAACAAATGGAAGTTTGTTCCCACAGTCAACCTGCTGGCTGAAGACAAACCTCCACACATCTATTCTGCAACCATCCTTCCTCAGTTTGAATATATGACTCCTACTCATGTGTAGTCTGAAAAGGATGTCGGCATTGAGCTTGCTCAATCCATCAAAACCTTAAACACATCAGTCAGATCACCTCGCAGGTGCCTAGTCTCCAGTCACTACATGAGGGGACTATCTACTGGGCTGATTTTGATGATTCAGGTGTAGCTGAACATTACTGGGGTGAGCAGCATTTTAATTGTAGCCTTTGATCTGATATTGGAATATGATCAAGACTTGTGCCATCTCATATGGTGGCCTTACATATAGCAGCAATGAGTTACCCATGATTCTTAATGCTGGGCCTGCATGCAACCTGTTATGGAGGCCATTGTCTTACACCATGATGAGAGATAGGAAGTCAGTTGTACAAGTAATAGGCACCAAAATATACTTGCCGAATCTGATGATGAATGACTTGTGATATTGTTTCCTCACCCCCCCCCCCCCTATTTGCTGTAACCGGTTCACAGTTCTCACTATTTGATGCATGTGTTTTCTCTATGTAGTGGATTATGTTCACCATTGTTGATCTCGTCTAGGCTGAGAAAGAGGCTTGTCACGTTGAAAGTAGCTTGTTGTGTATTCTGTCACTTGTAATTTGTTTTATCCCCTTTAATTGTATACATTTTCAGTTTTTAAGGTATTTTATTGTACATTTTCATTTTAATGTAGATAATTTACCATTTTAACATCCATGTAATAGGTGTGCCATTTTAATGAACATAATGAAGTCAGTAGAAACAATATATTATTAATATTTCCTAAAATCCAAATATATCAAAATTATTTTTTGCATCCAGTTCCTTTGTTATTGTATCGGTATAGTATACAGTGAGCTTGTTGCGGGGTAACCGATATCACTGGATTGGTCACCCCTTAACAAATCCACAGTGACTGCAGATTAATTGCATTCCTGTTTATATGATCCTTGCATTACTTCTTTAACAAGAGACTCCATTATTTTCCCTGGAACAGAGGTTAAGTAACAGGTCTGTAATCACTCATGTCACCTTTTGATTCCCCTTTGTCAATTAAGGATACATTCATACATCAAATCCATAGGGACCATCCCTGTATCCAAAGATGCTCTCATAATTATAGCTAAGGGTTCACTTACCTTCTTTGCTACCTCTGTTAATATGATTGGATAGATTCCATTCACCCCAGATGCTTTTTTTTTATGTTAAGCTTTAACAATTTCTCTTCCAATTTCCTCTCAGTTATTGCAAAATCATTTAGCCCTGTTAGATTTTGACTGCTGGCATTCCCCTCCCCAAAAAATTCCTCTTGCACAATGTAGATGCAAAATACCTATTCAGTTTGTTGGCAACCTGAGCAGGAACATCTAAAGCTAAATATGCTTAATTAGCATTAGTAGTGGGGTATGATGCAAGAAAACAAGCTTATACAGCATCAGCCAAAAAAAAAAAAAAAAAAAACACCTTCCTATTTCACCTATCCATTCCATCCAATAGTTTGTCTAGTTCTTCCTTGAATTTAAGTTGTCAACTTCCGAAACAGCAGATGAAGTTTGTTCCAACAATCATCCACTCATTGAATAAACGCAACCTTCTGCACATCTATTCTGCAACCGTACTTCCTCGACTTGAATTTATGCCACCTAATGTGTGCAATCTGAGCAAGAGGAAGAATTCCATCAATGCTGATAGGATTATGCTCCCTCTTACTTAATCTGAGGAAGAATCCCATCAGCATTGAACTTGCTCAACCCATTCAAAGCCTTAAAGACCTCAATCAGATTACCTTATAGGTGCCTAATCTCCAGATGGGTTTGCAGAACTGAAGCATTTCTTGGTCAGAGCACCTCTTTATTCCCCTCACCAATCTTGTTGCCCTTCTCTGTACTCATACCAGCAGCTCTATATCCGTCCTAAAATATGAGACCTTCGGACTCATATGCAGTACTCAAGATGTGGCCTGACCATTGCCTTATACAATGGTTTTATCACCACCTTATCCCTGCTAGAAAAATTCCAGTATATCATTGACAAAACCTTATAAGCTGTCCTGGCATCCTGTCAGCACTACTTAGAGAACTTCATATCTAACGGCACACTAAATTTCTAGTACCATATAGTTGGTATGTTACTCGGGGTTGCTGCCACACATATGCAGTACTTTGCATTTGGTAATGCTAAACTTCAGTTGCCATTTCTCAGTCCATCTGCCTAACTTTTCTATATACTGTTGCAGTAACATACCATCCGTAGCCGAGTGGTCAGGGGCGGGAGTGCAATAGCACACGCTCTTTGAGTAGACCGGGGTTCAAACCCCTGACTACTGAATACGGTCGATCTGCCAACCCGCACTGGACCAGCGTGGCAGATTATGGTCCATTTCTCTCAGCATGAATTGTTGAGGAGGCTTCCATCCTGCAGTGGGTTGATAATGGCTGCACTTTACCTTTACCATCATTAACCACCCTGCCAACCTTTTGTACCATCTGAAAACTTGGACATTAAGCTTGATATGCCTTAATCTATCATTAATAAATATAGATAACAATAACGAGCCTAACATCAAATCCCGAGGTATTCTACTAATAACATTAGTCCACGAAGAGCAATGTCTATTGATTACCACTCTGTCTTCTCCCACTCAACCATCACTTTATCCATAGCAGCAACTTGTCCTTAATGCAACACTGCTCCAAATTGTACAGCAGTGAATTTTAATTCTGTTGCGTCATGTAAGGGTTTGGTTACTTCCTTTGGTGCCTCCGTGTGGCTAGATCCTGTCCACCTCAGGTGCTTTTATTATATTTAACTTCAACAATTTCTCTTCCACTTTTCTCTCACTTATTACAAAATCATTTAGCTCCCCGTTAGAGTTTGATAAAATTCTGGCTTCCACTTCCCTAAAGATTTCCTCATGTGTGAATGTAGATGCAAAGTACCCATTCAGTTTGTCAGCAACCTGAGCAGGATTATCAACAGTTGAACTATCAATATCAAGTGGATCAGTTTGATTCATCCCCTTACTTTAGAGTTTACTAAATGCTCAAGGCATAATACATTAAGAGTTTAATATCTATATAATATCAGTGTGTAGATACACCATAGACAACTCTTAAGAAACTACAAAGTAGTTGTTGTAGGCATCATTTGCTCTTTCTCATACTGTGCTCTGCCTTCACGACGAGTTGCCATGATATTGTACTACCTCGAATTAAGTAACGCATCACTAATAGAGAAGACTATTGTTACTTATTCTCAGTGAGTACCACCACCCAGACATGTTTCAAGGCTATTGGCCTGTGGGTGGGTAGGTACCCTGGTATTGCAGACATGATGACCCAGTTGTGAAGATAATCACACAATATGAGAGATGCCAAAAGGTGTATATGACAATATTTAAAATAACTAAATGCTCAAGGCATAATACATTAAGAGTTTAATATCTATATAATATCGGTGTGTAGATACACCATAGACAACTCTTAAGAAACTACAAAGTAGTTGTTGTAGGCATCATTTGCTCTTTCTCATACTGTGCTCTGCCTTCACGACGAGTTGCCATGATATTGCCCACCCACTGATGATAGGCCAATAGCCTTGAAACATGTCTGGGTGATGGTACTCATTGAGAATAAGTAACAATAGTCTTCTCTATTAGTGAAGCGTTACTTATTCGAGGTAGTGCAATATCATGGCAACTTGTCGTGAAGGCAGAGCACAATATGAGAAAGAGCAAATGATGCCTACAACAACTACTTTGTAGTTTCTTAAGAGTTGTCTGTGGTGTATCTATACACCGATATTATTTAGAGTTTACATAAGTGAAGAGGTCTGTGCTGTGCTGTTTTTCTTTGCATCCTTTGCCAAATATTTCTTGTAATCTGCCTTGGCTTGCCTAACCTCTTTTATGACTTGATTATACACTAGCTTATATCTCTCATAGGCTTCTGTGTCACCTGATAAGTTATATGTATCCCATGCATTTTTCTTCTCTGCTAGAGTCTCATTAGTTCATCTGACATCTATTTAGACTTTAACCTTTAACAGTATTTCTTAGTTGGTATAAAAAGCCTAGTAACTTCAGTCATTAATTCCTTGAATGCTGCTTCCCATTTAGAATTGGCTGATGGTAACATCATCAATTGGTCCCACTGTACTACAGAATCTAAAAACTGTCTGAGACCACTGTAGTCACCTTTGCAAAAGCAAAATCCCTTCCCTTTACCCTTTGATGCTAGTTACATCTTTAAGTAAGTCCCCACATCAATTCACTGTGATTACTGTCACCTAGTGGTTTCTTTATTTGCAGATTCTTAATGCATGAATAAACACCGGTGATAATCAGATCAAGAGTATTACTCCCTCTGGTTGCCTCTCTAACATGCTGCAGTAAAAAGCAGTCATCCAATACCCACAAAACACTAGTGTGTGAGTGACCAATCCACAAGTTCCAGTCAATATCTGGAAAGTTAAAATCTCCTATTATAAGATGTTCTGATTTACTGGCCCACTGTTTTGCTGTACAGTTGTTAGTTGTACTCATCAGAATCATTAGGCCTATAACACATGCCTACTCTCATTTTTTCTTTCCCAGCTTTATGTCACACCAAACTGATTCAACATTGTACTGGCCACCCATATCAACTGGATGCACTGCTTTAGATTTTGTGCTTCTTAAATAAGAGCATAACCCCTTCCTAACCCCTATCCTATTTCTTCTTTCTGTATGCATTGTACTCCTCATATTCAAATTTTGCATCCTTTATATCTGTGTGACACTGTCTCTGTTATCCCAACAATGTCTGCATTTGATTGCTTGACCAGCACTTCAAATTGATCAAATTTATTTACTATATGCTTAGCATTGGTGTATATGCAGGTATACATGCACCAATTCTTACTCTTAGTTACCCTATCAGTGGTCTGTGCATGTGTATTTAATTGTTCCACGATGACTCCCAGCAGTTGTAGAAATCCCTGGAACCTTGTTTTCCAGGCTGATGCTCATTCCAATAGAAGTAGCACCTCTTTCTTCTATTGTTAATCTGTTAGTCTGAGTATCCCCTCTCCCCAAGCTAACAGTTTCCAACCAACCCAGCACTGCCTTGGTAGCATCAGCAAATATTCTCGCACCCTTTCTATTTAAGTGTAGGAAAAATTTTATCCCATGTGCCTTGCACAATCTCTCCATGGCTGAATTGACAGATCTCTCATCATATACAGGGCTGCTGCAAGTGGGTAGGCGAGGTAAGCGGTGCTTACAGGCGGTAGTTCAGGAGGGTGCCAAATAATGTTTGACCTATACAAGTCGGACCTCTGTTTAACAAACTTCTTTATAGCGAAATTTTCTAGTTAGTGGTTTTTTTTAATACCCCCTGGTAATTACATTTAAAATAGTTTCTGTAGAGCAAAGAAAATATCCATATAATGTATTATGAGAGACTTAATTGGGAACGCATTGTTCACACCTCTGGCCAGGAAATTGAGGTAATTAGTGCTGCTACTAAGCACGAATTCAGAGCCAAAGGGATTGCCATTCTGTCACTTAGTGATACTCATAAAACCTATCCAACCGCCAGTCCCACATATTCAGAAGTCCCGCTGATCATCTGATTGGTTAACATTTACCAGTATTCAACACGGCAGGCAAATAATTCATTTGGAATTAATACAATACATGATATTGCAGACTGGGTGAATTTACATATTATCTGGATTCATGTTTCATATTTATATTTCGCAGGGTATGAACAAAACATGGGCATAACCCCATACTTTGGCGAGAAAGAGAAGAAGGCAGTGATAGGATGCGAAGGCACCTCCCATTCATCGCTTTTCCTCTCTTCTCACCTACATGTTACTGGGGACGTCACGTGAGATCACAATATGTTGGAGCTCAAAATGAAGAGAAAGAAATGGCAATTTTTTTTAAAAAAAACAGCTAGCAAAAATTAACACCACATGCAACCACTGATTCTTCTCGCCAGTACATTACTAGGCGATTTCACATGCATTAACAATGAGAATTGCTGATGCACATCAACAGAAATGCTTTTTCTCTCTCTCTCTCTCTTTTTTTTTTGTTCTGACAGCTGCTGCCACCACAACAATCCCACTAATATAAAGAGAACCTGATATGAACTCGACCAGACAATCACTCCATTTTTCAGCCACGCCTGCAATGTATTCAGCCATAATAACATACTGTATATGATACTATTTTTACAAGGCAATGTATAGCATTCAGGGGATCTTCAAAAGATTTGTATGAAAATGACAATGGTAACTTTTTTAAACTTACTGAAACAATTGCTAAATTTGATTCAGCTGTGGCAGAACATATTTGCTGTATTCAGAAATCTGAATGGAAAAATATCGTGCATTATTTGGGTGATCAAATACAGAATGAAATTATTTAAATAATTTTACAAAATATTACAAATAAAATAGAAATGACTAGAGAAGCTACATGTTTTGTTATGATTTTGCTATAATCACTGAAGACAAAAATAAAAAGGCACCTCCGTAGCCAGGTGTGAGGGAGCAGCAGTGCGTAGCACACGCTTCTTGATTAGACCGGGTTTCGAGCCCGTCACCACCAAATACGGAGAATGCGGAAAGGTCAGGGAATGACCATCGCATATCCCGGAGCAATATGGCCTTAGTTGCTAATGCTCCTAAAAACCAAATAAAAACCAAACAAAAATAAAGATATGGATACAAGGAATCATGCCAAATCAATAGTCTTAAAATGACATCTTATAAGTTTCTTTGTTCAATTATAATTTGGCATGATATTAAAGAAACTTTAAAGAAAATAGAACAGAGGAAGCATTTCAAAAATTCTCGATTCGGCTAATAATATGGCTATTGTCATTGACTCTTCGCTTCCAGAAGTAAGCACTGCAAGGAAAAGATTGAAAAAACTTCATTTCAGTTATGAAAGTAGAGATGAAGCTATTCAGGATCTGCAACAAAATTTCAGAATTAATTTTTCTTTCAAATTATGGACACAACAATTTTTTCTCATTAACTGAAAGGTTTACAAATATGAAAGAACATGTAGAAATATTTTATAATATTTCTGAATTTAAAAAAATGGTCAGATGTCAATTTATTAATTCATGCAAAGATTTGCATATTAAGTTAAATGATGTTGTTGTAATGAGTCTGATGTTGATGGTTTAGCATTATCTGAAGAACTTAGAATATATCAGATTTATATTAAAGACAGTATTACTCCATTTGAAGGTTTACAATATATATTTTACAGATACTTTTCCAAATGTAGCAGTTGCATTAAGAATTTTTCTAACTTTACCAGTTCAGGTGAACTGGTAAAAACTCTGTTCAGGTGAACGGAGTTTTTTAAAATTAATCAAAAATTATTTACAATGGACAATGTCTCAACAAAGACTCTAATTTGGCAATAATTTCAATAGAAAATGAACTTTTGGAATAAATAAGCATAAATGAAATAATAAATTTGCACATCATAAACATAATTTAATCCCAGGGGCTCACATCTGGTGAGTATGGGCTTGGCACACCCAGGTTCTGAGCTGGATATCATCATTCTTTTTCTTGGTGATTCCTTTCTACTTCTCTCTCTCTCAGGGTAACTCGGGAATTTTGGCAGTGTAGCATAAGCCTCAGGCTTCCTTGCACCATATGGCTAATAATAATAAATTTGTATAATTTTTTTACATAATAATTTTCCTTTTATTTTATTATTGTGGGTATGATTACTGTGATTCAGAATGATATTGTTATTTTTGTTTACTGTTTCATTATCTTATATGTGAGATATGTTGTAATTCTTTTCTTTTTAATAAATTAATTATTTATGCCTTATTTAATTTTTAATCCAAATATTTTGGGGAGGCAAATTTGATTTCGCTTATGGGTGGCACATAGGATCACAGCAGCCCTGATCATATACTCCCTCCTATTGTGTCTCAGCATACACTTTCGAATTTAATTCCAACTCGCTACTTTTCAACATTGCCCTGTACTTGTTAAGTAAGGCTGCAGATCTTTTTAATGTCATTGGTGGCAATGTGTAAACACCATCACCTTTTGTGCCCTTAAAAGATATCTGTTGTACAACATCATCAACTTTTGCCCCTGACAGACACACCCTGGTTGTATTCCACCTATTTTTGCATGATATATTTCCCATTTCCTGGACAATATAATCACCAACAACAACTAGCTCCTGTGGGACTAGCACATTCTACCTTGGGCAGAATGTGCTAGTCCCACAGTGCAAGCTCTGGTGTTGATGTGGGCAGCTGGGAGTTTGATGTGCTCCCTATTTAAATCCTTCGAGGGCATCCATGCTGTTTTTCAAGCTCTGAATAATTTCAGAATCTTCAAGCTCTAATGGTTATTTCTTATCAAAATAATTAATTGCAAACTCTTCTGATCTTGTGGTCATGCTGGAGTGTATGTAAACAAGAGCATTTAGTGAAAACTGTCCCCCCTGTGTTTTAATGGTAATTATAGTTAGCAGAATGCTTATTAGCTAAGGTCTCTTATTCAGATGACATTAGTTAAGCACCTAACCCACAAACACTCTGTTGAAAATTCAAGAAATCTCCATAAATTGTCAAGCAACTGGAATAAATATGAATTGATATCAAATAGTAAGCCAGTGTTTTGTGTTGTGCCCTAAAAAAAAAATGACAGTGAAGATATTTCTAGTACACCTAATTTCAAGTAACTGCTTTTTTAACCCATAATCAGTCACCCATGGTCAATATAAACCCAACAGTATTTCAGCAATTTTCACTTTATCCACTCTATCCTCACACGGCAGAAAATTACAGTAATAGCTGTTAATTATTAAGTTAAACTTAATTATATGGTATATATTAAGTTAAACTTAATTAACTGAATATGACATATGTCATGTTCAGTTATTGATAGCCTGCTCTCTTTACTGCTGCCTTCCTCCAATTAGTAATACCCTCTGGTTTCATGACATTGATGCATCACAGAATCAAGCTCTTGATGTACATGCTTCACATTTCATTCAGTGAACGCTCCCATTACAGATAAGCTATTGTGTAATCAAAGCATTTGTTGAAGCATGTGGTTTTTAAATTTGCATTTGCTTGCTGAGAGGTTTAAAGGGAGTTTTAATTTTCAAAAATTAATTTAAAAATATATGAATTTAATATAGAACATGGAGTCACAATTGTATTTAGAAAACATTGAAAATGTAGGTAGCATAAATATAGGTGGTCAGTGTATACATGGAGTATAAATCCTAAACTTTGAATTCAGGGTGCATGCATAGGGTTAGAAAAACATGAGTTGCCAATATACATGTATTTGTAATTTATTATATATATATATATAACTTAAAGCAAATTACAATGTTTGCTTACTTTATAAAACCCAAGAATTTGTTCATCTTATTTGAAAAAAGTTCATGGAATTTATTGTGACTTATGTTTTTGGGTTTGTTCTTTGAGAAGTAAATTTGGGTTGTCAGTTTCTTGTTGAAAACAATACTGTCATGTTGAGTATTGTTTATAGTGAAATTTGCATACATTATTAAATGTTCTTGTTTATACTCCAGCATGACCACCAGGTCAGTGGAGTTTACAATAAATCATTGATATACAAATGTTAATTGTATTTAGCAGTCACGGGCTTGAACCCTGGTTCACTCAAAGAGCATGTGCTACTGCACTCACGCACCTGACCACTCGGCTATGGGGGGGATGTTGATAGCAACAGAATTAATTTGTTTTTACTGAATTGAAAATGGTGTTCTATTATGATATCCTGAACTCAATAACAAAATATTAAACCAAAATAAATGAGAGAAACAACCAATAAAGTATGTTTTTATTGTATTTGTTAGAATTTCTGAGGTTATCCATTCATCCCCTGAATTGAAACACAAGTTCTCCTTTTGCATCTGGCAGATGCAGTAAGATTAGACAGCTCTTGCTGGAGTCTCACAGATGCCACATGGGAATGGGAGTTTAGAAGAAAATTACCTGACATCTGTTAAACATCAAACAAAAATTTATTTTATAGTAATTCATATTATATCAAAATGAAAACAGAAAATACTGACATAATCATATAGAGCAGTGCTACTCAAAGTGTGGTCCATGGACCGGCAACGGTCTGTAAATTGTTTGTTACTGGTTTGCGATGATTTGTATTTTACAAAAGTACCGTTCTGTGAAGGATTGGAAATAAAAGTAACTGGTCCTTCACCACAGATAGTTTGGGAAGCACTGATATAGAGAATATTGGTGGAGAAAGGCACACAGGAGGATTTGATTTCATTTATTAAAAAAAAAGTGTCTGTCAGACACCTTAGCAGTGTAGGGATAAGTAAATTTGTTTTGTAAATTTTAATAAATTGTTCCTGCACTAATTGTATTTTAATCATATAAAAATATTTACATGTTAAATGTTAATTTGCATAACTTAACAGAATTATTGGTGTTTCATCTAGACAGGTTTGTTCCTCTGGCCACTGAACGTTTATTCCTAAAAATATTCTTTTTCACATTTCTGTTAGATGTTGGAATGGCAAACAAAAAGCCACAGTTTTTAATTTCCATGATCTGCTCTTGAAATACAGATTTTGAAAAAAAAATGAGACAATGTAGCAAGATTTATTATGTCAGCCATTCTTCTCTTTCAGCCCTTCTGAAATTCAATTATCATGCAAAGAAAACTAAATAATGGCAGTTTGAAATTCCATATCAGTAATATTTTTTTATGCATTTTGTATCTTCAAACTGGTGTACTTTTGAAAAGCATCTAGCTGTTTACAAGTTGTTTATAATTGTTCTAAGTATTTGCAGGTTATTTATTACATGAAATATTTTGCCTTTAAATGAGTTTGTTTCTTCACCTCGATTATTGTAAAGTTAATTTTGCAAGAACTTTTGAATTTTTCTTAAATGTGTAATTTGTGCATTTTGACCACTGGTGTGCACAACTCTTTATCTGTTATTCAATTTTTGGCACATTCAGTTTTTAATATTTGCTTATTGAATCAGCTATTCACACTATGCATAACATTCATGATGAAACTGTAATTCTGTCCTCACCCCTAGACCACAAGATTTCTGAATGGCTCAACATATTTCTAACAACCAGATTAATCAACTGTTCTGCTCCCCACATAACATGGAGGTTGATTTCATTTAATGGTGATTCAAAAAAAATTTACAGTGAATCTTAGTGAATTTTCTTCTGCAAAAAAAACTTCACTATTTTTGAAAGTTTTTAGCATTGATAGAATGCTTATTGTAGAATTCACCAGTGAGTTTTTGATGCCCCATTAACTTGTTATATATACCAGGTGGTTATAAAATAAATTTCCCTATTCAGGAGACCGTAGTATCAAAACGGTTAAAGTTAGTGCTGTGAATATCAGTGGGTATATCATTTAGGGTATGGGGAAGTGATTTGTAGAAGAAAAAAAATTTAATTTTTGCCACCAGGGGAAAAACGGCGCTGCACATGTAAAAGTTCTTTTACTTCAAGGCACACTGCTTGCACAGATGAAATCCTGTTAGATAAAAGCAGAAAGGCCACCATCAATAACCATTATGGCTCTTACAAAAAAGAACGTGCTCTTTTAGTAAAATTATTTTACCAGAATAATAGTAATGCTAATGCAGCACTATGTGAATATTGGAAACTTAAAGGTTTGCGTAAAGGACCTTTGCCATCAGTGGGGCTTCGAAAACTAATAAAGAAATTTTAAACGACTGGGGAGTTAGATGTAATTTCAGCAGGGGACAACCACATATCAGAATGGAGATAGTGGATGAAGTGGCGTGGCGGTTTCAATGGTCAGAATGCAAAACACTACCAGTCAGTAGTGCCAGAGGTGTGTCAAGAGACTTGAACTTTCCTCGGTCTACTGTATGCAAAGTGCTTCGAATACTTTTACACTGGTTCCCATACAGGATTCATGTAGTGCAAGTACTAAAGTCTTGTGATCAGCAACAACGAATAGACTTTGCCCTATGATACATGGGCTTGAATGATCTTTTTGTGCTGTAAATGTACAAAACTGCCGAATATAATGAACTTCTTGGCCCTCTGCTGTGCATGAAAGACCACTACAAAGTCCATACATTGCAGTATGGTGTGGATTCACATCAGAGTTTATAATTGGACCATTTCTCTTTGAAGAGTCTACACCTCATGGCCCTGTAAGGTGTATGGTAACTAGTGCATGGTATTGTGCTCTTCTAAGAGATCACATTATTCCCACTCTGCAAGAAAGGCAATGCTTGGAGACTGTAGTGTTCATGCAAGGTGGTGCCCCTCTCCATGTTGGTCGACAAGTGAAGGAACTGCTCGGTCAACATTCCTAAATGATTGCATCACTTCTAGAGACTTTCCACAGTTCTGACCAGCCCGATCACAGATCTCAATCCATGTGATTTCTGGCTATGGGGATACCTGAAAGACAGAGTTTACCATGGCAGCATACAGATGCTTGTCGATTTGAAAGCAAGCATTAAACAGCATACAGCATGTAGCCAACATTCCCAGTGAGATGCTATGTGAAACTGTGTCGCACGCAGTCCTCTGTTTTCAGAATGTCATCTCAAATGAGGGAAAGCACATAGAACAATATCTGTAGAGTTCTGATACTTTTTTTTTTTTTCATTATATTTTTTTCACTATCAGAAAATATAAATACAGTATATTTTCTGATAGATTTCTAAGTTCTCATGTTTACAGTGCCAATTTCTCTCCTGGTGGCAGAAATTTAAACTTTTTTTTTTTTTTTTCTTCTACAAATTGCTTCCCCATACTCTAAATGACGTATTCACCGATTTTCACAGCACTATCTCTAACTGTTTTGACACTAGGGTTTCCTGAATAGGGAAACTTATTTTATAACCACCCGGTATATCTCCTTCTAAAGAACAGAATTCTCAGAATTATGAAGTTCAATGAACTAGTAATGAAATCACGTCCTCGAGCTGGATTAGCGGAGACTGCAACACAGATCCACCCATCAACAGCATGGATTGTCCATTGTATTAGTGATTATAAAACTTAAAGGTTTACCTGGGGTAAAAATTAATTATACAAATATTTCCAGTGTATGGAATTCCACCATTTATCACATGAGAGGGTGCTATAGGATGACAGTTTTTTTTTTTTTTTTTTTTTTTTTATGAGAACCCCAAACACTAGAGGTATTAGAACCTATAGTACTTAGTACCATGCTTGGGTTAAAACTTAACCTTTGAGTGCACCACAGTGGGTGCACTCAAAATCTCTGCCACGAAGACTACTTATGAATAGAAGAGAAGGGAAATAGATACCAGCTGTCATTCTTATTTTCCTACAATTAGCCATTGGTAAACTTATATGTGTAAGTGATTTTTCCAGAACTAGAAATGAAGTCATATCTGGCAGATCTAATTAGTGCAAACAGAGATGATAAAACTACTATGACGATTATGCATATGAGAAAAAAAAAATTTGGGACACTGGGGCAAACCATTGAAAATGAGAATTTTCAGATAACTGTGATGTCTGGGCACTTAATCATTTAACTTCAATAAGAGCTATTGCCTGTTGTCACCTATACCTGTAAGTTTTGTGATCTTCTAGATAGATACTATATATATTTATCGCTTTCTTTACAGTTTGCCATGTATGCGTAATAACTGTCACAAATAAACTTAAAAGAAAGAGGAGAATAATTGAATTAAAGCAGACGGTGGTTTTTGATGCAGATTTTGCTGTAATACACCACTACATGAGATGCAAAAGATGGCACGAAATAATTTAAAAAAAAAAAATTACTATGATTATGAATAAGATATTTTACTGTAGAAGAATAAATAGTATTGCTAACTGTGGGGATTTGGTAAGAAAGTTCCTTAATAAATTCTGGTGTTTTTTTTTTTTTTTTTTATAATTGAGACCTCTTATGCCCAGATAGGTAACAACTGTTACAACTGCCATTGAGTTAAATGTTTCTTTGATTGAGACTGTAATAAATCAGTCAGATGGAATGAGTAGGGTTTTCCTATTGAGTTATTCCAAGTTTTACAGCTGACAACAACAGACAATTTGGCTGGTGGATATGCACTTGTATTCAATACACAATAAAACTCTATGAACTGACACAGTATGACCAAAGTAGTCAGTGTTCCAAAATTACAAGTTTTAAATATTGACTCATCTTCTGATTCCATACAAGTGGCATGAAATTTCAAGGGGGGTTTGTTTCATAACATACTTGTACTGCTATCCTATCAGTACCTATTGAAGCCATGTCTTTCAGAATGTTGGCTGTCATCTGTTTTTATAAATGGGAATAACTATGCCCATAAAACATTCATCATTGTACTAGTATAATATTGTTATGTTGATAAAAATTGCTGTCAGATAATGTATTTAATATTCAATTATTTTGGGTGTTAAATGAATAAGTAGTGTTATTTGATTTTAGAAACTTGCCATATAATCTTGAAATTATATATTTGTTTTTATAATTATTTTTCTCATTATATATTTGTAAAAGAAATTTTATACAGAGTTTTGGTTTTTATAGGTTACGTTCCACATCAAGATCTCGATCGAGATCGCAGTCTCCAGTAAATGCAGGCCAAATAATGTACATTACAAGTTTTGGTGGAGATGGCTCCGATGACGAAACACACAAGGCCAGTGATGGAACAACGAGCAAAAAGCCAAATTCGGGACACTCTTCGGGGTCAAAGCATCACAGTGGCAAATTATCTGAGAAGACTGCTCGGTCGGTAGAGTGTGGCTGCTACTCTTCTCTCTGTTTAAGAACTAGGGCAGGGTCTGATTACAAACTCAAGGGATGCCATGCCGCTTTAATCATGAAAACTGTTCCCTTATCAATAATCAGCTTTGTACATTTCATAAGTGTGACCTGAAAGAAGCAATCCTTCATTTTAATGCATTCTATTTGGAATCAAGATATTCTAATGTGGGATAGTACTGATAGGGACGGGATTTAAATGCAATCATTCTTTATCCTGTAGGATTATACGTTTTCTGTCCTTGTCCGGAGCGTACAAATGCATGCCTTGTTAATTTAATTTTATATTGTAGTTATTATGTAGGATAGCTTGCCCCGGAAATTCACGAGTTAAGCTATTATTCATAGAGTAAAAGGGTGTAGTGGCTTATCAGAATATCATGCAAATTAGCTGTCTTGACCTGTGGGTGTTAGCTACACCTAAACATTTACTTCCCACAATTTACCTTCTCCAAATGAATACTCTTTTTTGCACATCTGAATTCCATATTATAGTGATACTGAAGCATTTATGAAGAAATTTGATATGTGCCTTATTGCAAACACTCTGCCTTATTTTCTGTGCAAAGTGACAATGTGACATTCGTATATTCATTTATTCTGTTTGATGAATCTGTCTCTCTCCCTCTCCAGTGACTTTTGTTTACATCAGGAGCAAAAAGTACTTGCAGTACCCTGCCATGTTATTTTCTAGCCCATTTTGCTATTATCATTATGAAATCTAAGTTTAACTGAAGTGAAGATCACTGTGTCATTGAGGACAGCATGAAGTGGAATTAGCAATGGTAATTAATTAAAAAAAAAAAAAAAAAAAACACACAAAATACCCAGTATCTTCACTTACATAATAAATGAAACATAAATAAAAATTACATTTGTCCCCTAAATGTCATCCTTAATATTGCATTTACCACGTCCTCTAATAAATACTGTTTCTAACTCTTTGAACATCCTGAAAGAAGGTGATGTTATCATAATTTGCAGTTGTGCAATATTTTATTACTCTGTTGCATGAATTTACTGAATTATTATGTTCATTGGGAAGAAATATGTATGGAACAGTTTCACAATTCATTAATGGCAGCATTATCAACAGAAAATGCTTTTATTAATGTTGACATTCAAAATATGCTTCATATTAATTAATAATGATAAAATACAGGAGGGTGGTTATAGTTAACCACATCACTTTGAAGGCCTGTAGATGCAAAACAGCTAGTAGCACAGAGCTGAAATTTAGAATTGGGATTACAGTCAGGCAACACAGAGAGGAGTGATGTAAAATATAGTCCTGTGAAATGCTACAAGGGAAAATTGCACTGTACATGTTGAGGAGCAAACAGCTATGTGACAGGTTTATTCAAATAGTAGATGGTAAAATTTAACCATACTTACAGTCAAGCTGGGATCATAACTACAGTACTGATAAAATAAATACAGGCAACCCCCGTATAACATGGTATTCTACAACACGGTTTAGCTCTAACATGATTGCAGCAATCCTCGCACAACACAGTACTTATATAACATGGTTAGAGAATTGTGGCAAAATGGGCATAACAGGGTATTTTTGAGCTTTTGTGTAGGGAAAAATCTGCTATTATGTTGGATGTAATTTTTAAACATTTCCATTCTTTTTTGTGAATCCCTGCTGTTAACTTGCTAGTCGTTATGTAAAAAAAAAAAAAAAAAAAATATTGGGAAATCCCCATATTGAACTCTTGCTTGTTTGAGACCATAAAAATTTGTGACTTCAAAGCATGCATTTTGTAACTTTTAAAGTTTTTTGTATGGGTTATTTTGGTTTTTATTTGATTGTTTATAAATTTTTTTGAGTATGTATTACTAAACTTTGTTCTTAAGAAGTGTATTGGAATAATTTCTTTGTTTTGAATTAAATTCCAGCCCTAAATTATCGCTAAGGAAAGTAGGCATAATTTGGGTAACTACAGATTTATTTAAAGAATGGATTCTAAATTGTTTTGTGCCAGCTGTGGAAAACTATTTAAAGCTGAAAATCTAGATTTTAAAGTTTTATTATTATTGGATAATGTGCCAGGCCATCCAAAAGGTTTAAGTCATCCAAAATATTGAAGTAATGTTCCTACCACCTAATGCAATTTCTTTAATTCAACCATTAGATCAAGACATTATATCTACCTTTAAAAATTGTTACAATGGATTTTGGAAAAAATTGATTCCAAATCTACTGAAATGATGGAGGCATGGAAACATTTTTCAATTGCGGACTGTATCGAAATCATAACTTTATCTCTCAAAGAAATAAAATCATTTTAAAGTTTTATTATTATTGGATAATGTGCCAATTAACCGTGTTGGAAAAATGTATGACCAGACTCAGTTCATTCAGGAGATTTGGTCCAACTGGCAGAAAACAGAATCAGTAATTGTAGAACTTGCTAAGTCAGTAGGAGGGGAAGGTTTTGATGATATGACTATTGAAGACATTCACGAATTACTGGTAGAAAAAGAGGCTGGCAAAGTGGATTTGGTGGAAATGGCACCAAATCAATTCAGTGTATAATGGATGAAACTTCAAGTTCCAAATTTTACGCTAAAAAGCATACGGAAAGGAATAACCTTAGCTGAGCAATTAGAATCTTATTTTTTTGAATGCAGATCCTTCGACTGGAAGGAACACAAAGTTCAAAAGAGTTTCAAAAATGTTTAGCTCCATACCATGCAATTTACAAAGTTCTATCAAGTAAAAGCAAACAATCCCAGAATACTGATATTTTAAAGAGAGCAGAAGATGCACAAAATCTAAATGCTGCAGAAGGCGAAGATATTCTGCAATAGAGAAAACGCTCTCGTTTGATTGTGCTTAGCAGAAATGAAGAGGAAGAAAATTAAATGAACATATATTAACTGACATTATGTATCACAGTTTGTAAGATGTTTGTTCAGTTATTACTATTTTTAATAAAAATTAAGTTTCTGCTGGTTATAAAAAAATTTATTTTTGTTAGCTTTTGGAGCGTAACCCCCGTTTTTGTATTGGTTCTTAGTCCTGTATAACATGGTTTCACACTACACGAGATTTTATAGGACCCTAACTACCATGTTATATGAGGGTTACTTGTATATTGCATATTTATTTCAGAATGCTCAGATTATCCTGTGAATAGCCCATGATGTTAATTTGGATGTTATGTACATATATGAGATTGTAATATTAATCAAGCTGTTTTTTAATGCAATGTGAACAATCTGCTAACCACAGAACCCTGTTGTTGATTGCCACTCCATTTTACCTGGTTTTACACCCAATGTGTTGAACATTTTGTGAGCAGGCTTGGCTGTACTTAGTGCAGCTGATCATTTGGCAACAGAAATGCTCACTGTTAAGTGCAGTGATAGGGAATTGCTTGTGAGGATAAAAAAAATTGAAATCATGTAGGTTCTGCTTTCTTGCCTTAGTGAAACACTGAATTTTTCTAGTAACAAAGTTCAATTTTCCTTCTGATTTTTGTTATAGAACATTGAGATGTTCTACCCTTTCAATTGCTTATTTAAAATAACTATCCTTTGAAAATTGTTTTAAGATGATTTGAAGAGTGTACAAATGACATGCTTATGATTACTGTTACTAATAAAACTTTTTTTATTAACTATTACAGTAATCTCCTTGTTTGTGAGCATCATGCATTTTTCAAAAGTGGTTTGTGAATTAGGACCAATTTTCTCATACATATATGGATATAATGGGAGGATGTGCCTTTTTTTATTTTTACTATTAAATTAACAATGCTTTGGTCATTGAAGCATTGTATATTTACATATATCATATAGTATAAATAACACCATAAAAATAAGTGTAATACAATGCCAGGTTGCATTAGCATTAGTAGAGGCATATGATGCAAAAAGCGAGCTTATGCAGCATCAGCTAAAATTTAAAAAAAAAAACCTCCCATTTCGCCCCTCCATTCATTCCAAATGCCTGTCCAGCTCAGCCTTAAATTTATTTAGGCTATTAGCTTCCACAACAAAAGATGGAAGCCTGTTCCACCAATCAACTATCCACTGGCTAAAGGCAAATTTCCTCACATCTATTCTACAACTATCTTTCCTCAGTTTGAAACTGTGCCCCCTCAGGTTCTTAGTCTGAGAAAGAGGAAGAATCCCATCGGCATTCAGCTTGCTCAAACCATTCAAGGCCTTATATACCTCAATCAGATCACCTCTCAGGTGCCTACTCTCCAGGCACTGCAATTTGCAGAACTTAAGCCTTTCTTGGTAAGAGCACCCTTTTGTTCCCCTCACCAATCTTGTTGCCCTTCTTTGTACTCGTTCTAGCAACTCTACATCCTTCCTAAAATGAGGCCTCCAGACCTGGACACAGTACTCTAGGTGTGGCCTGACAATTGCCTTGTATAACGGGATAATCACCTCCCTGTCCCTGCTAGCGAAATTCCTATATATCATTGACAAGACTCCGTGACCTGCCCTGGCAGCCCTTCTGCACTGCTCAGCAAACTTCATATTTGACTGCAAAATTACCACCAGGTCTTTTCCACTTCCCTGAGTGTAATACAACACAGTTGGTACATTTCTCTCCAGTTATTGCTACCCATATGCAGTACTTTGCATTTGTCAATGTTAAACTTCAGTTGCCACTTCTCAGCTCAATTTATCTAGATCCAGTTGGATTAGCATACTGTCTTCACTGTTGTTAACAACCCTGCAAACTTGGACATTACACTTGATATACCTTTATCAATGATAAATACTGAAAACAACAATGGGCCCAACACCGAACCCTGGGGAACTCCACTAATAACATTTATCCACGAAGAGCAGCGTCCATTGATTACCACTATGTCATCTCCCACTTAACCATCCATTTATCCATTGTAGCAACTTACCCTTAATGCCATACCTCTCAAATTTGTACAGCAGTCTTCCATGTGCAACAGTATCAAAAGCTTTCCTGAAATCCAAGTATATGATATCAAAATTATTTTTGGAATTCAGTTTCTTTGTGACCACATCATAGTATCCAATCAAATTGGTCAGACAATACCTCCCTTTAACAAACCCATGCTGTGTCTTAACTATTACTGCAGTCTTGTCTAGATGATCCTGCAGTGCTTCTTTAACCAGTGATCCCATTATTTTCCTCAGAACACAAGTTAAACTGACATGTCTGCAGTTACTTGTGTCACCTTTTGTGAACCCCCTTTGTGAATTGGTGATACATTTGCACACCTCCAGTCCATGGGGACCTCCTTTGAGTCCAAGGAAGCTCTCATAATTATGGCTAAGGGTTTGCTTACTTCCTTTGCTGCCTCCTTTAATATAACTGGATAGATCCCGTCCACCCCAGTTGCCTTCCTTATGTTTAACTTCAACAATTTCTCCTCCTCCACTTTGCTCTCAGTTATTACAAAATTACTTAGCTCCCTGTTAGCATTTGATAAACTTCTGGCACTCCCCTCATTGAATAACTCCTCATGTATGAATGTAGATGCAAAATACTCATTCAGTTTATTAGCTACCTGACCATGACCATCAATAGTCAACCCATCTGTCAAGTGGTCCAATCTGATTCATCCCTTTGCTTCTGGAGTTTACATAAATAAAGAACTCTTTGCTGTTTTTCTTTGTATCCGTTGCCAAAGATTTCTCGTAATCTGCCTTCGCCTGCCTAACCTCCTTTGTGACTTGATTACAGACTAGTTTATACCTGCCATAGGCTTCTGTGTCACCTGATACTTTATATGCATCCCATACATTCTTCTTCTCTGCCATAAGCCTCATTAATTCATCTGACATCTACTTAGGCCTAAACCTTGAACAGTATTTCTTAGTTGGAATGAAAAGCCTAGTAACCTCCAAAATTAAATCCCTGAAGGCTTCCCATTTAGAATTCAACATTGGTAACATCATCAGTCAATCCCACTGTAGAATTTAAAAACTGTCCGAGACCTCTGTAGTCACCTTTACGAAAGCAAAAGCCCTTCCATTTAGCCTTGATGGTAGTTACATCTTTAAGTAATTCCCACATCAGTACATTTTGATCACTGTCACACAGTGGTTCCTTTATCTGCAAATTCTTAATGCATGAATAATCACTGCTGATAATCAGATCAAGAGTATTACTCCCTCTGGTTGCCTCTCAAACATGTTGCTGTAGAAAAACAGTCATCCAATAAATCCACAAAAAAAATCTTGCTAGTGTGCGAGTGACCAACCACAAGTTCCCATCAATATCTGGAAAGTTAAAATCCCCCATTATAAGACATTCTGATTTACTGGTCCACTATTTCTCTGTACAATTGCTCATTATACTCATCAGATTCATTAGGCCTATAACACACACACACACACACACACACATACCTACTCTCATTTTTCCTTTCCCAGTGCTTATTTCACACCAAACAGACTCAACACTGCATTGTCCACCAAAATCAATTGTATGCACTTCCTTAGATTTTGTTTCTTAACTAACAGCATTAACCCCTCCTCCCTTCCTCTATCTATCCTTCCTGTACACATTGTACTCTCCAAATTCCAATTCTGCACTGCTTATATCTTTGTGACACCACATCTCTGATATCCAAACAATATCTGCCTTTGATGTCTTGACTAGCATTTCAAGCTCATCGCCGCGCGGGTGCATAAGTATACGTGCCTTGAGTGACCGGGGTTCAAGCCGGTGATTACTGAATACGGTGCTGTTTCTTGTATTCTGTCTATCCCTCCTCTGACCGTTTGGTCATCCCGGAGTATAAACAGAAAATTTATTTATTTATTTTTAAATTTATTAACTATACTCCTAGCATTGGTGTACATGCAAGTATACATGCACCTGTTCATACTCTTAGTTACCCTAACACAGCCCATGTATTTAATTTTTCCACAATGACTCCCAGCAGTCCTGGAAATCTCCATTACTTTGCTTTCCAGGCTGCTGCTCATTCTAATAGAAGCAGTGCAAGAATCACTTTTGCCTCTGCCTGCAGCCACTGTTAACCTTTTACTCTGTGTATCACCCCAAGCTAGCAGTTTTTCGACCCACCTAACACTGCCTTGATAGCATCAGCAAATATTCTTACACCCTTTCTATTTAATTGTACCCATCCCTGTAGAAGCAGTCTCTCCTGTCAACAAGCACAGACCAGGCTGAAAAAAATTCTACCCCTTGAGCCTTGCACAATCTCTCCAGGGTCGAGTTGATTGACAAGGCTCTCATCATATACTCTCTCCTACCATGTCTGGGAAGAATTGCAGACACTTTCACATTCAGCCCTAACTGAAGACTTTTTTTCAACATTGACCTGTACTTGTTGAGTAAATCTCTTACTCTTAATGTCATTAGTTCCAATGTTTACAACAACATCACCTTTTGTGCCCTTAAAAGATATCTGCTCTACAATGTCATCAACTTTTGTCCCTGGCAGATATACCATATAGTGATGAAAAGGATGCCAAAACACTTGATAAGCTTTTGTTCCAAAATCTGTCAGTGGTTTGCTCCTAATGAAAGGTATATTAGGCTTAATGTCTAAGTTTGCAGATGATACAAAGGTTGGTGGTATAGTTAACAACTATAACGAGATGTGCTACTGCAATAAACAATTAGGACTAGAAACAATTAGGTTGATGGGCTGAGAAATGGCAGTTGAAGTTTAGCAGCAGGTAGCAATAATCCCAGAGTAACGTACGAACAGTATGGTACTGCACTTAGGGAAGTGGAAAATTAAAAAGACATGAGGGTAATTTTGCAGTCTATATGAAATTCTCTGAGCAGTGAAGATATGCTGCCAGGACAGCTCATGGGGTTTTGTCAATGATATTCAGAAGCTTTGCTATCAGGGATAAGGAGGTGATTATTGCCTTGTACAAGGCCATGGTTAGGGACTGCACCTTGAGTACTGTGTACAAGTCTGGAGGCCGTGCTGTAAGAAGGATGTTGATCTGCTGGAATGAGTGCAGAGAAGGGCAACCAGAGTGGTGAAGAGAACAAAAGGGTGCTCTTATCTAGAAAGGCTTCAGTTCTGCAAACTGCAGCATCTGGAGACTAGGCACTTGCGGGGAGATCTGATTGAGGTGTTTATTGCCTTGAATGGATTGAGCAAGCTGAATGTTAATGGCATTTTTTCTCCTGCTGAAACTACACACATGAGGGGACATAAGGCGCCTCCGTAGCCAGGTGGGAAGGAGCACACGCTTCTTGATTAGACCGGGGTTCGAGCCCGTCACCGCCAAATACGGAAGATGCGGAAAGGTCAGGGAATGACCACCGCATATCCCGGAGCAATATGGCCTTAGTTGCTAATGCTCCTAAAAACCAAAAACAAACAAACGAGGGGACATAAATTTAAGTTAAGGAAGGATGGTCGCAGGATAGATGTGTGGAAGTTTGCCTTCAGCCAGCAGGTGGTTGATTGTTGAAATAGGCTTTCATCTGTTGTGGAAGTGAATGGTTTGAATAAATTCAAGAAAGAACTAACAAATTCTTGGATGTTTAAAGTGTAGTTTTTTTTCCCCGCTGATACTGTATAAACTTGCTTTCTTGCATCATTTGCCACTGCTACTATTGCTGGGTTCGACAACTTATAATGTATTTATTTATTGGTTATTCAATTAAAAAAATTTTTCTGAAATTAACTAATAACAATATTCTATGATAATAATGCTTTATTTTATAATAAATACAGTAAAGCCTCATGTTAGTACTTTTGAAAGGAATGGTCCCAAAGAGCACTATAAGGGACCCCCCCCCTTGAGACTATTTTAATCAGTATTTTGATAGATTTATTAAAATAAATATATTTTGAGTATTACTGTATAATCATGATAAATGTAGTATTAATATAGTAATAATGAAGTTTATTGATGTCTATTAAACATATGCATACACGAAAGACTAAGTATTGTACTGGCAAGGAAAGTAAACAGGTAATTTAAAAAAAAAAAAAAAAAAAAAAAGACTGAGGAGATTATCTGAATATAATGTTCAATATTTGGACACTGAGTTGTAAAGAGAGAGGCCTGTCTGCCTTCAGGTGTCCAGAATTTATGATTTGTAGAATTTAGCCTTTGTCATCCCTTTCCAAAAGCAAAAATCAAGATGGAAGAGCTAAATTTGGTTTATTTCTTTTTTGTGACCTTAAAAAAAAGTCATATAAATGGGAAAGTGTTTATATTAGAATGCTATAGCTGTTAAAATTGCATAACATATCATAGGATTGAGCATGGGACCATAGGAAAAGAGGGTTGAAAGTGCTATAAGCAGGAGTATTATAATATGAGTGTATTTCTTAGATTAACAAGAAAATAAAAAATAAAAAAATAGTAGCAATGCTAATTTTTGCAAAAAAATATAAATAAGTGTTTTGTTGTATTGAACTTGTACATTTTATGTTAAGTACACTACTTTATTAAATCTGCCCTTTCATAAAATTGTACTCATGTTTTTACCATGCAATATACAGCAGGTGGGCAGGTATGTAAGAATGTTCAATCCATTGTGAGAATGGACATGACAAAAGATTTAAGTGATTTGGATGTGTCTTGGTAATTGGTGCCAGATGTGCTGGAATGAGTATCTTGCAAATTGTAACCCTGCTGGGTTTTTAACATATGACTGTTTTTTTTTTTTGTTTTTTTATGTACTGAGATTGGTCCAATAACCAAATAGCATCCAGCCAATATTGAACCTGTAATCGAAAACAGTTTGTTGATGTGAGAGGTCAGCAGAGGCCTTTTTTGCCTAATGACCCTTGAGCTGCTCCTTTAGTTTCCATTGTTGTACTGGATCATTATTTGACTAACTGTAGCTTTTATTTTATCCTACACAGGTGTAACAGAAAAGCTCCAGTCAGTCAAATAACTACTCAGTGCAACAGTGGTGACAAAAGGAACATTTCAGAATGCACGACTTATCATACCCTGTCACGGGATGATGTTTTGCAGCTGGCAACATAACCAGGTTCCACTTCTATCAGCAAAAAATAAGTAGGTATGGTGAAGAGTGGGTTTACAAATGATAACATTGCACAGTAGAAGATTGAAAATGTTGCCTTGTCCGACAAATCTTCATTCTTGCTGTTTCATGCTGATGAGAGAACCAGGTGCATCCCTTCATGGCTGCAGTGTATCCATCTGTGAATGGATTTTCCAATAGGATAGTACACATGTCACAAGGCCAGAATTATACAGAGCTGGTTTCCAGGGGCTTAGAATGAATTCAGTCTTCTGTAGTGGCTACCCCACGGAACTTACTCCATTTGAGCATTTGTGGGATGAGGCAGAATGGACTCTTCAGAATAGAAATATGTAAGTATTCAATTTGCAACAACTGTAGTTAGAAGTTATTGAATCAGCTTGGATCAGAATCCATGTAGCATATGTTCTCAACACCTTTTTGAGTCATACCATACTGAATCCAGGCTATTCTGTGGGTTGAAATTCAGTGTATATCCATGTACAATAAAATGTGGAAAGAATTTTCCACATTTTATTGTACATGGATATACACTGAATTTCATTCTCATTAATTTTACTTCAAAAATCATATTTTGATTTTTTAAATCAAATTTGATTTAAAATTTAAATCAGATTTGAGGTGTAAAAATTATTCATAAATTGGATGTTTGTAAACCAGGAGATTACTGTATAATTATGAATATTATAATTTATTTTTAAAGTGGTTGAAATAGTAACAACTAGAAAAAAATATCATTCAGAAATTCTTACATGTGGCCATTTTATAAGCTTTTGAAGGGTGTAATGTTTTAATGTTACAAAACCAAGTATTACATTTTCTAGAGGGAAAGAAAATTTCAGTGAGAAATGTTCAAAACTGTCCATGCTGTAATGTGAGCTCCCACCCCTCCACTCTTGTCCAGATATGATCTTGGGTATTTTAGAATTTCATATCCATATTGATCTAGAGAATAAATGAAAATTAATTTATTCCAGCAGAAGGAATTTCCTATCTTGTTTAACACAGCAGCATACTTTTGTTTATAGATGGTTGGAAGATATACTAACATAGTCACTGATATTAAATAAACTGTTATTCTGCCAATTTTTAATTGCAGTAGTGAACAACTGCCGACCGGGCTAGCCAGGTGGGTAAAGTGCCTGCCTGGCAACCCAAAGGTCGTGGGTTCGAATCCCGCCTCGGGCTTGGATCAGAGTAAAATGCAAAACTTTGGAAGGTGCATTATGGCCACAGAAGCTGATGTGCCAGCAACTAACAAAAAAAAAAAAAGTTAATGACTGAGTTTATCTCTTTATAAGAAATATCAGTGTTTTAGAAATGGTAGGTGTATTTGCAATAGTAAATTTAAAGTGATGCTTAAATTTTGTTGAATAAAATAGAAAGAAAACGTCATTGCTAGATTAATATGTATTGGTTTTCTAGTATTAAAAAATGAATTTATTCACAAAAAATTATTTTAATGGGTTGAAATGAGAATACAGTATTTTAGCATTTTCTGTTGATATATGCCATATCTAGTTAATTCAATAATTTTTTGAGAGGTTTAAGAGCATTTTTGAAATTATTTTTTAAGTAGTGAAGAAACCGTATAAAGATGATTTGAAATAAAATTATAAATGAGGCTGTCAGTGCGATTGCATAATTTTTTCATATAATGGTATGAAAAAATCTTGATATGTACAGGGTGATTCAGAACAGCATATCATAAATTCTACATTGGAGTCCTGACAACAGAAGGAATTTAAACTAGCATAATTTTTAAGAAAAATTATGTTTAGGTTGCCTGGTGTCACCTTCAGAATCAGGAAAAAATTAGCTGACATGATTACACTGGAGTACAATAAATGACAAAAAACGTGCACACAACATGAATTCAGAAAATCAAATTTTTTTTTTAACAAACATCAGACGCCTGTGTATTTACAGAGTACTGCTTCCGACATTTGGTCTATTGGAAGAAATTTAGTCAGGAAAAAACTCATTTTGTGCTAATGTAAATATCTTTCACAGTAAGTGCTCATTAGGAAACCATTTGCGGCAACACATGCACTTGCATGTGTTACAGATGATTTGGATATTTTTGTGCAGGATTCTTCATTATCAGATTCATTGCAATTTCCCATGAATTTGCCAAGTATCAAATGCATAGTAGCTACCTCAGCAAATGAATACACCAAAATTTAAGTCTATAGTCATAACTGCCATGCTTTTGTGTGATGATAAGTATGACTTTTTTTTTTTGTTTGTTTAATTGCAAATAGTTATTGCATTATCACACAAATCTGATGATGTGAGTTTTTGCTAAGATCTGTATCATCTGCATACTAAATGTAGAAAACAGTAAGCAGTCCCCTGAAAATCAGTTGGTATATCATGTTTTTTAAATATATTTTATTTTCTGAAGTTGTATCATGCATATGTTTTATATTATTTATTATATTTGATATAATGATGCTTTCTTGCATCATGTGCTGCTTTTACTATTACTACTACTGCTACTGATAATAATGATGATATCAGGTTTGCATAATTTTTTTCATACTAGAAGTGATGTTTGAAATGTTTCCATAAAAGTATTTTCAATTCCTTCTTTTTGTCAGGAATCCACTGTAGAATTTATTATATGCAATTTTGAATCATTCATTATACATTCATATGCCCAAACTGTGGCTGTAACTATAACACACACACACACACACACACACACACTAGTAGTAATGCATGGAAACTCCTTCACTTCATGTTAAAATATGACAATTTGCTTTAATTATGACTTTGAACAAGTTATTTTCTTTATGGGTTTATCCATCTTTATTAATCTCTATACTCCATGATACATTACAGAGCCTCAGTCATTGCAAACTAGATTAAAGTCCTGTAAGAACAAATGTAATTCTCCAGAGTGACATATGATGTATCAGGGTAGTCTCGAGCTCAGTGAATAGTTTCTCTACTTAGGGTGATAGGGTGCAGATGGGAAACCTATATAGGCAAACATGCAAAACATTTTTAAAAGTAATGATAATAAAAAAGGTGAGAATTAGTGGAACATGTGATTGAATATAAATTTGCATGTAATGAAAGCGTCGTCAAAATGTTGGGAGATGGAAAAAGATTTTATCAAAAAAGAAAATCAACGACAAAACTTTATTAGAAAATTTAACAAAAAAAAAAAAAAAAAATCCTCAATAGACACTGTGGTTAAAGTGGTCAATCCAAATCAGTGGTTATTAGATTTAGATTGGATTACAGTAATGCAGTGATAAGCTGGTGATTTGAGGTGTTGAGTAATTTTAACCAATTAAAAGTTGTTGAAAATTTATGAACTGAGTTTGAGACTACTGTTGCATTTCATGTCTTTTTTGGGAAATTATATGTTGCTTCTTGCCTTTAATATAGTTTGCAAGTAATAGAAACTGCAGCAGGTGTTTTAATATATTTTATATTAAATAGGGATAATAAATTGATAAAAAAGTTTATAAATTGATAAAAAAGATAATAAATTGATAAAAATAAATCATTATGGCAGTTTATTTTTCACTTTGCTTTCCTGGCGTATGTTTATATCTTTCATTGGACTGATTTCATGTTATATAATAGCATATTGTTTGTTATTTGTGATATGTTTTTATTAGCATTCTTTCAAAAAGTTTCTGTAAAGTGTTTTTGATATTTACATCTAGTCCTGGTCCCACTAGGTATTTCATTTACAGCTATTTACGGCAAAAATTCTTTCCATTTTAATATCACTCCTTGAGTTTTTCTCTCCTGTATGTGTTGAAACTTTTGAGTGCAATGGTCTCATTTTTGTCAAAACAGAATTGTGTTGATATACATATACAGTATAAATGTATGTAAGTGGGTGTTTAAGTGTTCACAAAATTCTTTCATCACAAATTCTCTTGAAAAAATTAACATACTAAACTAAATTGTAGAGTTATTGCATCACACTTTCAAAGAGGCATAATCTTAATTTTTAAGATCCACATACTGATTTTAAAATAATTATTCAAAGTAACATTGCACTTAAACACAGACCTTGGCGTGGTGAATTAATGGCTGCCAGACAATGGTGCAGATTATTTCACAGTAACTTAACATTTTATTCACATATGTGCAAATTTTTTGGCACTTTTTTGTTTTACTGTTAAATGTTTGCAGAAATTTTTTCCCACATTTTCAGTTTTTTTATATTGATTGAAAGTGAATCTAAGTATAGGCTGACATCAAATTTCACATAACTTTTTTTTTAAATACTCATGCTTAAAACTGTTTCAAGACTTATTATTTTTTCTAAAATTATCTCTGCATTTGCAGTATAATGGCCTATGTTTTTATTGGAAGTAATTTTGCATTTTCTCTAATGTAATGATTTTCTCATAATGATTACTGCTCTTTTTTGCTTAATTGCTAGCTAAAAACTTGTTTGATATCCTTTTGCATGTTTGCACATTTGGTCATTAAAGTATTTTATTCCTGTTTTCTCCTTCGCTACAAATGCACAGCACATATAACATTTGTGGCTCACCCACTGTAAAGTATATCTACAAATAACTCTCCTTGGATGATCCTCTCTTTCTGTGTGTTTTATTTAATCATGTTAAGAGAATGATGTAATTCCCAAAATGCATAACTTCATTATGTAGGAAGGTCAGATAATGGTATATTTAGAAAATATAATGTGCTTCTAATTTATCATATTAGATCGTGAACATGAATTTACCTGAATATATACAAAGGTCACAAATTTTTTAAGGTTAATTTATTTGGCTTAAATTAGGGGATGTCTGCTCTTTTTTTGGCTAGAGGGAAAACCAGATAAAATACAGAGATCTGTGAATCAAATGGGCTCTTCAGATAGTGGGTTGTGGGCTACAAGAACAGTTCCTTACCACTATTTATGTATTTTTCAAAATATGATCTAGTTTTTGTTGATCAGCTTTATATTTACAATAAGATTTTTTACATGTAATAAATCAAATCAAAAAATCCAACATGATACTAACAACATTGTTTATGCATGGTTTTAATAATAATATTAAATATTTATGAAGATACATAAAACATATGAAATAAATACTTAATATTACCAAAAAATAGATTTTCAAAAGAATGTGAAATTATATTTTGTGACATGCTAAACTCATGGTGGGAAGGGCGTTACACTTAGAACCTCCTATGTGCTGCAAGCCACACACAAATGGGCTTAGGGTTGGACACACCTGTCTTAAATAAAACATTTAATTGTATTTATAATGGGGTGGTAAGTAAATATATTTTTTCACATGCTTAAAATCCTGAAACAAATTTACTGAAGCAGATTTTTATGAAAGAAAGACATGTACATGATACATCAGGGGTGATGAACCTATGGCACACGTGCCCAAAGGGGTATGCAGAATTCAGAGTGTCCCAAAAAAATTGAGTCAACTATTGAACAGTTTTCTTCAAGATTTGTCAAGTTCAGAGAATTTGAAGAAATTGCAAAATTCATTCAGTTTTCAGATAGTGTAAAACTAGCTGAACTGAACCTGAAAATGTTTCAGTGGATCGACTTGGATGATTTTGAGATGCAATTGTTTGATTTTTAGAGCAGCTCAATTTGGAGCAAAAATTTATCGACCTCAGAGCTGATTTAGAAAATATTGAAAGGGAATGATTAGCAAAGAAAACTGCAGAAAATGAGGCATTAAAAGTTTGGAATTCCATTCCTGAAACTATTGTCTGTTTAAAAAAAAATCTGGCAACAGCATTACTAACAATTTTTTCATCACCATATTCTTGAGAGTCATCATTCTCAGCGATGAACTTTAAGTCTAATCATAGGAGTGGTCCTATGGATGAAACGTGCTACATGCATAACTCTAAAAGTTACAAAGTATATTATTATTAGCCATATGATGCAAGGAAGCCTGGTGCTTATGCTGCACCAGCCAAAAAAAAATTTCCTGCATTACCCTGAGAGAGATTGAGAGAGAGAGTCAGAAGTAGAAGGGAATTGCCGAGAAAGCAAGAAAGATGATATCCAGCTATGCCTGATATAAAGTATCTCATCAGTGGTGCAGCAACAGAAGTCTTATTGATGTTTTATATTTATAATATGAGAGGTTTATCATTATATATTAAATTTGTTCTATAAGCTAAAAGTTACATTTTTGTTATGAAGGATTTTATTTTAATACCTTTATTATAAAGCATCTTTAAAATGATGTCTTTTATTTCATTATTTTTTTGGTTATGCTTTTGCCAAGTAAAACGTGCATGAGAAAAATAACAACACAGTAGAACGTTGGTTAATCAAATACATGAGTTTATACATTACAGTTTATATGAAACATAGTAATTAGGCCTAAGTAAATTATTGTACGCAAGGTATTTTGAAATATGAAGTATTATAAAAATAATTGATTTAGGAAATGGTTTATAAATAATAACCAAAATGTTTTGAAGAAACAACATATATTAAACTATGGACCCCAGTACTCCAGGCCCATTTGTTACTACAACATATATTATATTTGTTTTGAACTTACCTAATTGTTTTACATGGTTTCAACTATAAACCAAATTTTTTTTTTTTTACATAAACAGAAATAAACAAACACAAGCAATTGCACACAAATAAGAGTATAATGAATCTTGGGAAGGTTATTTTTTAAAATATGTAATCTTGAATTTTTCTTTGAACCATGTGAGTTTTTTTTTTTTTTTTTTGTGATAAGATCTGCCATCTTTAATAGTAGTGTTATATCTATATAGTTTGAGTGGGCCTTCAAATGCATTACCTGGCAGGAGTAATATTTCAGCATAATAACCAGTGCACTAAAAGTAGATACTGTAATTTGGAGGGGGGGGGGGGGTTGGATAATTGACGTTCTACTGTACTTCGCAAAATTCTGAGCGGCATATGTAGTTTTTTTTTAAAAGATTTAGCCAATTTTGGCACGCACCCTTAAAAAGGTTCACCACACCTGTGATACATGATACGTCACTACGTTTTAAAATAAAAATTGTGTATAGAAATCACACAATAATTTTATCACATAAATTACATTAAGGGTCATTTATTGTGTGATTTAAAAAAAAACACAACAACAAACAACTCAATTTTCTGGCATTTGTTACATTAGCCACCCAGGCCCTTTTTTTCCCCATGTTTCCTCTTTTCATATCTTTTTCTTCTTACACTACCTCCATATCCATCTACAACTAAGTGCAATGTCTAGGATGATATCTAAAACCTTGTCTGTTTTTGCCAAATGAACTTCATGGTGTTTGTTTCAACTCTGCTGATAAGAATTAAATGTTCAATTTTTTCCACTGCATTGATAGAAACTCTTGACATTTTTGTTAATTTCTGACTTAGTCTCAAACTGTGCATGATATGTTCCTCCAGGATTGTTTGTTTTCCTCCCACAAACAGAAAAGGCAGTTATTGTACATATACCTAAACAGTTTTCAGACAATTGCAGTTAACAGATTTGGGAAATTAGGCTAAGATATTTTCATAGCTTGTCAGCGATAAATATTGTGAAGAATGCCTGGTACTAAATCACAGTTGTTCCAAGTTTGTTTTTTAGTTATAAATTTCTGTAGTACTCTGTTTTGTGCATTCTATAAGCAATTGTTATAAAAAAAATATCAAATGAAGCCAGGAATTATTGAAATGAAAGTTTTTACTTTCATCTTTATCAGAGGCAGTATGAAAAGACAACTAAATGTATGAGAGTAAGCAGAAAAAAAGAATTCAGAATTGGTGAAAATATTAATTAAATTTGTATTTTGTTTAATTCGACTTCATAATAAATCATCTATTAATTAGATAGTTTACTGATAAAAATTTACGTTTTAAATTCTTATCCATTTAAAACAATTTTAGCAAATTTTGTAGAGTTGAAGCTCCCAGATTCGGTAATTGTATTATAAAAATATTTTTTAAAATGGGGGAAATCGGCAAATTTAGTTCTTGGGCTGGCTGTTTGACCAAGTAGCATGTCATTGGTCATGCATGTGCAGAAATCACTTTACAATTTTCACAGTGTTCCAACCCTACCGAAGTGAGCATGTAACGTATCAATACAATTACTTTGGAATTAATGCATATTTGCATTATAATGTTTAATATATACAGCAAAGGGAGTTTGTTATTAAAGGTCATAGGATTGCTTTTTGTTATTCATGAACAAGATTAGTGACTCATTGGTGGTGGAAACTCTAGATTTCACAATTTATATGTGAAGCATTAGATTGATAAGAGATGTTTGGAAAATACTGTAAACATCATAATGCTGTATAAACTTGCTTTCTTGCATCATATGCCACTATTAAAATATTCATTTGCATTTGACCAGGCAAAAAATAATTCTGTGGTTCTCCATTCGTGCATGTTATGTCAAATTATTCTATAATAGAATAACATCTTTGAAGGATCTTTTTCATAAAATATATATGGATTTTAATAATATGGCAAGTGACTACATATTTAGTTTGCATCAGTCCTTGAGTATTTGCATTATTGAAAGAAAAAACAAGTAACCCAGAGGATTGTGTTCAAATTGCAGGTCATTTTTAACAATCAATATATTCTGTAAGGGTGAAATAATTTATTATTTGAGGGGCATTTTAAAACTTTCTGGCCTATGATAGAAACAGTGAATCAATCTGAATCAAGTTTTTATTCAACGAGTTTTTGAAATCTTTCAAAATCAGGTCATGAATATAGCACCATTGTCTTCTGTGGTTAGTGCAATCACAGATCATCCAAACTAGTCCATATTTAGTGACTACATCAATTCATCATCCCAGTTCTTAACAATATTGTATAATGGATAGTCGTAACGTAATATCTTTGTGGTGGATTTGTTTTTCAGACAGTTGTTTCAAAAAATTTTTTATTACAGCATGGCTCTCTTTTTGTGAAATTATTGGTCTTCGTGGATATGGCTGTTGGTGTAGATGGACCAATTTTTATTACCAGTGATGATACCCACTGGATATAACAGATTTTTTTTGGATGATGATGACTTGTTTCAACCTTTAAAAAAAAGAGAAATAATATTTAATATTTCCCTGTCCTGTCTGCTTCTCTTATTTCAGTGTAGAATATACTATTACAGTACTGGGTACAGTGAGTTGCAATATAGAATTGCAGACATTTTCCTTTTTTATATATGACTAATGTGACCACCCAAATTCCAAGTTCCAGCTGGTATTAAATTCCAAGGTTATCAGAATTTTGGGAGGTTCAGCTGTACCAAAAATGCACATCTGGATTTACAGAGTTCTTTTGTACAGATAACAATTTAAAAGTCAGTTTTATTTATTTTTTATAATTGCACTCAAATTGTATTCCAATTATACTTTGATACAAAGTTGGTATCAAGTGATCTAATGGAAGTCCATTTTACTTAATATCAGAGATTGTTAAAGTACAGTCAATAGAAATGGTTTATTTATATATATATTTGTCACTGAGTAACTGAAATTTGATTGATTTTATTATGAAAATAAGTTAAACCAAAGAACTTTAAATACATTGTAGTTTTTACTATGTGAGGTGTCAGTATTGTTTTGTTTGTGATCTCGATGAGGTTGCTTTGGAGAAAGGAAAATGGGTATTTATTTTTTAAAAAAGCTTGATTCTTTACTAGTTATACTTCACAATTTCTGTTGCTTTTCCCCCCTCGCTTTTATTCTCCATGCAGCTCTTGCTTCATGTTAAATATTGAAATAAACAAGGGACACTTTTCTCTCCTTAAATGTTACAAGAGTTGCATTTCATACACTGCAATGCTTATGCAGTATCTTTATTTGCTTACTTGTACAGGCAGAAGAAAGAATTGGAAGTTATTATTGGCCCAGAATTACCAACAAAAGATAAACATCACAAGTCTTCCCCCACAGAGTCACGATCAAGACATCGGCAGCATTCCTCTTCACATTCCCCTTCGAGAATTCCACGCCATGACAGAATAAGAACAAAGACAAAGGTAAAAGAACACCGTGAATATCGGAGAAAAGGAAAATACTACAGAGGTTCTTCCAGATCACCTTCTTCCTCATCATCATCATCTAGGTCACGATCACGGTTGTCAGTCCACAGGTCGCATCATCGGCGTCACTATCCAAATCGTACCAGATCATATTCATCATCCAGGTACAGTAATATTGTCACACCTCATTTTAACACACAAACTATTATAATTCCACCCACACTTTCAAAACAGTACTTAAAAGGAGTTGGAATTATTTTGACATAGTTATTAGGTGTGTTTCCTTTAATGTTTTTTTTTTTTTTTATTAGAAAATCATAATGATGATTAATATCATATTTTATCTTTTCAAAGACATTCTATTAAAAAACTCAAAGTAAGCTTAAATAAAATACTGCTTTTTTAAAGTGGAGCATTTTAGAAATGCTGTTTATTTCTGTTACATTAGAAAAGGAAGAGAACCAAAGTTGGGGAAACCAGATCTGTTATGTGTAAATTGTGACAAAAAAAAGAGAAAGGGAGGAAGAAAAGAAAGTGAATACAGAGAAACTAGTAACACAGATAGCTGTAACCTCAAATCATAAAAATAAAAATTTCAAGGCTGTTAACACACAAGAAGTGGAATGCAAGCATAATGAACACCGTTATTTCCAAACTAATGCTGATAGTGAATGAGTCATAAATTCCTAAAAGATATAACAACCTTTTTTTTTGTTTTCTTCTTTTCTCTCAGGCAAAAAAATTTTGCCTGAGAAAAAAATTTTGCCAGGCAAAAACAAAAAAATTTGCTTTTGTGTGGGAAACTAGAAATTCATGTTTTTAAACAGGAGTGCATTATTCAAAGTTCAAAAGAGGTGTTGCAGAAGTGCACAAAATAAAAACGAAAAGAATGAATAGGAAAAGAAGTAACCATTTGATTATTTTAACATTCAAGGATAAAAGATGAGCCATTCACAAAAGAAAGAAGAGGCTAAAGAGAGGTTAAAATAGATTTCTGATTATTAAAAACATTTGGGACCAAGGATATTTCAGATTGTTAAAATATTTTGAATAATTAATTTTAAATGTGATCTATTTTCACTCTGAAAGATGGGTAGGAAAGTAGAAAAATACAATTTGCCAATGAAACCAGTATGTTAGTGTGTATTATATATGCCAGTTTTATTCATAAACAAAGCCATATAGTTACAGAAACAACCTAGTAACATGCAGTGCATTTCTGTTAAAATATCCAAGGAATTATAGCTTTTTTCAACTATACAGCAAAATTCCTGTTTGTGGAAAGGGAAATTAAGGAATTGTACAAATAAAAAAAATTAAAGAACAGGGTATCATCAGAAAAAAATTTTGAGAATTTTGATGTTTGTAAAGGAGATATGCAGGTTGGGTAGGCTCTGCATACTACTTCTGTATACTTGTAACAATGACCACACTAATATGATGCATAAGAACTTTGCTGGAAAAAAAATTAAAATGTGTACAAATTATAGGTGCGTTATAGCCATAGTAGCTTATGTTCATCAACCGGTGAAATACCACCACTTTGCTTATTGGAGGCTTGAAGTGGTGAAACCCATGTTTAGTCTCTAGAGCAAAGTTTCCGGCATCCCCCTCCCCCCATACGTCTCCTTCAACCCATGCACGGTACTAAGTACTATAGGTTTTGATACCTTTTCGTGTTTGGGGTTTTCATAAAAAAAAAAAATAATAAATAACAACAATATACAAATTATAAATATTTATTTGTAGTAATTTATTTAATGGTGAATTTGTAGCCTTTATTGATCACATGGTTGGTATTATACAGGAATGATATTTTATTCATAATGTTTTATATAAGTGGAATTGTGATTTTATTATATTGAATTAATATTAATTGATAAATATTAATCAGTTGGAATTTTTGATTTTATTAGCTGCTCCCTTCCAAGAGCAAATGAGGAATAACTTCCTTTCCTCCCTTCCCTATCACACAAAATGGAATAATTACTTTTAGAAACTAATAATCGCTGTTTAAACCAAAACAAGTCAAATAGGTTAAAATTTTGTTTTATGGAAACAATTTTCTATTTTCTATTTTTCTGAAAATAGAAACAATTTTCTATTTTCCATAAAAGAAACTATTTTCTTTTATGGAAACAAGCATTCCAAGTGTTATAAGAATTTTAGCATTGTGATCTTCAGTAATTTATGGTTTATTTTTAAAAAAATCTAGTAGCAGGGGCTTTCATCTTTTGGGAAATCCATTAATAAATATAATAAATTTCACATCAACTTTTCAATATGGTATGTAAGAAAAATTGTGCACATCATTATTAACTGTATAATATCGGTGTAGATACACCATAGTTTACCCATAAATTTGAACTACGTATGTAGTGTAAAAGGTATTATTTTAATTGTATCTCATATTGTGGTTGCCTTCACAACGAAAGAGAGCTGGTATTGCACTACTTCAAATAACAGCAGTCTTCTCTACTAGAGAAGAATTATTTATTTGAAGTAGTGCAATACCAGCTCTCTTTCGTTGTGAAGGCAACCACAATATGAGATACAATTAAAATGATACCTTTTACACTACATACGTAGTTCAAATTTATGGGTAAACTATGGTGTATCTACGCCGATATTATATAGTTAATTACCTAAACCTATAAGAAATTATGCCTTGTGCATTTCATCTTCTAATACATCATTATTGAATGCATTGAACCATATTTTAAAGTTATCTGATTGGTTTATACAGAGTTGGGCAAAACACTTACCTACTTTAAAAGTGGTGCCATTTCATAGTATTTGCATTGGGGGTGCTCCAGTTTGTGTCTTGAAGTAGAGTACACTAAACCGATTGGCAAAAATGGAGTGGTGCTTGAATAAACATCATGCATTTACTGTCAAAACATTTTTTAATCAGGTGACTCTTTTGTGAGTACTCAACATGAATTTAGCTGCCACTTCAACATCAGAAGAAATGACAGTGTTCCAGGTCAAAAGACCATAACATATTGGATTTAAAAATTTATAACACCAGCATCTGTAACAGAAGTGAAACCTCCAGGTTGGATGCATATCACATGTACTGCAGAAAACATTGAAAGAATCGGAGCATGTTACAATACTGTCCTCAAACGTCTGTTAATCATCAGTCGAAAGAATTGAACATATTGTAATGATGTTGTACACTTTCTGTTGCATATCAGTTTTTAGTGCCATCTGCATAAATTGCATATAGTTCAACAAAATTACTTGTTCATGATTTGGATACACATTTGAAATTCTGCAGTCTATTATTACAGAAGGTGAATAATGATCCAGGCTTAATAAATTGTTTAATTATGAGTGAAGGCCCACTTTATTTTGAATAGGTATGTAAATAAACAAAATTTTATATATTGGGTTGTTCACGAAGATGATGTGGATTTTTGGTTGGCTTCCCAGGCCAAAAATCCACATCATCTTCATGAAGAACCAGAGAAATTTAAATGATTCAACTTCTGTGGTCTTGCTTTTTGTTAATTAACCATTTGTAATTTTACAATGTTTTTTCCCTTTTTTTTTTTTTTTTTTTTTAGATCAAGATCAAGGTCCAGATCACCACGTTCAAAGAGGCGATCTAGGACAAAATCTCGTTCAAGATCACGATCACTGTCACGAACTCATTCTAGTATGAATAATACAAAGGACCATAGTAAATCTAAATCTCCTCAATTACCTCCACCGCCTGTACGTTCGTATTACAGGCATAGCCTTTCACGTTCAAGTAGTGCTATATCAGAAGATAGTGATGACGAGAAGGAAGATACATCTTCATCGAAGCCATCACCATCTCCTGTCACAAGGTAGTTTTAATTACTTGTAGTTATTCTCATCATATGTGTGAATTATTCTGTGAATTTTAATGTAGATAGCATATTAATTTTGTAACTTTATCAATTCTATATAACATAAATCCTCCAGCATTTAACACTGATTGTACTGATATTTCTCCAGTTGGTTTACTTTCTTTGTTGTTGTGGGCGCCCAAATTATGCACACAGTTTTATTTTGGTATTTTATTATGCTGTGATTCATTTTCTCAGTCTTCTGCTTCCAACAGTCCATTTTTGAGTCTTGAACCAACTGCTGTTCAAGTCCCTGTTTTCAATTTAGTATATAGTATTAGATTGGCTAAATGATGCAAGGAAGTAGACTTTTGAGCATCTGCTTAAAAAAAAAAAAAAAAATCATTTTTTCATTCTCCTTTACCAAAAATATGTTAAGGTTTATGCATGTCATATTACTTGCATATTATTAGTTTGTTCATAATTCTGAATTTACCATTTTGGCCTCGTTTTCCTGTTAAGTGTGCTTTTTTGGATTTTTGTTCGACCTAATGAAGCAGTTTTTTTATAACTGCACCTAGAAAAATTGTTCTGGGTAACAAGTCTTGACTTTTGATATGACTTTCTAGAATTTATTCTAATGTGTATTTGGGATCATTGTATATAATATTTAATTATATATTTAATGAATGAAAGGATATTTTAAAATTTCTGATCTTTATGTATTTAATTTGTTAACGATAAAGGGAATTTAAAGAAGCATGGGCCATCTCCAACACAGTCCAAGAATCAACATCAATTGTAGAAGGAAGTGTGGTGACATTTGTACCTGTTGTCTGGTACAAATGTCACCACATGCTCATTAAGAAAGAAAAATGCTCTTTCTTTCATTAATGAGGTGAATCACTTGACAGATCACATGTGAACACAGTTTTTTTTTTTTTTTTTTTTTTTTAATTTTCTGTCACACATTCCTCTTATTTTATGTCAATTAATGATGTTTGAAGTGGAAGCTGTGATACAAGCTAGTATTAGCATTTTTAACTACATTTATTATTTTAAACTAGTTTTTTGCCATTTCCAATTTTTTTTTTTTTTTTTTTGTGTCACAAGTTCACTTTTTTATGTTGCATCTTAATAAACATGATATAGTTCATAAGCTGGGTTGGTTATTCCAGCTTTGCTGTAATTGTAATTTTTCATTGTGCCCTGAAGTAAAGCTCTAAAATTATACATTTCATATTCTGGACTGTAAGATGTACTTTTTTTTTTCCTGGAAAATGTTGCCTAAAATCTCCTGTGCCTTGTGGTCTGAAATAGATAGCTCATCTGAGAAAAGGGGCAAGACTCACTAGGACTCCTTTATTCCCAGGAATATATCAGTGAAACCCTACTTCCTTCTAGAAAGCTCAAGTTTTTCGAGAAATGTGCAATCAGCAATATCCTTGATGGCCCCAAAGATGTTATATCAGTAATAAGTGTGACGGTATCAAGAGTTTTTGAGGATCTGTGATAAGTAAATTCATCCCACACTGACATTTTGTTTAGTAAGCACTTGCAAATTTGTATTTCAGATATACGCAACAAAGAAAATCATAAGGAAAGGGGATTTTTTGTAAAATTCATCATTAAGGGGAACCTACGAGAAAGTGTTTTTAATGTCTATTCATTCAACTTCCATAAAATTAAGTAAATGTTTTGCTTCGTTTTAAAATAAAGAGCATTTAGTTCTGTAAATTGTCATTTATTTGAATCTAGTATGATCTTTTTTATGGTTTCTTTTATTTATTTATATATAATTTTATTTATTTTTTTCTTTTTTGCACCTCAAACTTTTGGGATCATCTTACAGGTTTGACTCTGAGATGAGCTCCTTTTTATTTGAATTTAAGGTGACTCTTTACATATGAGATACCTAATGAATATAATTATAAGTGTGTGTGGTTTTTTTTATTATAAGAACAATTGATAAATTGTTTTTTTTTTTTTTTTTTTTTTTTCATTTTTATTTATAATGCTCATAGTTACTGTAAACATTCCTCAAAAAAAAAAAGAAGAAAGAAAAGTGTAAAGGCAAAATTAGCAGCATATATCTAGTTAATTTGTAACTTGCCAGACAGCCAATCCAAGGCAGGTTGGTGTCAGAAACAAGAGCTCATTAACATTATTTGCTTTATGTTAAACAACCACATATATAGACTAGCGATAGTTCTGATTGCAACTTTCCACAATCCTTTTAATCATAAGATTGATATTGATAATGTAATTGTATTTCGAGAGTGCCATCTTTGTGGAATCATTGTATATCAGGTACAGTGATAAAATATGAATGGTGAAAATGTAATAAAAATGCATTTAGAAATTTTTTTTAAAGATTATTATTTAGGTAACTAGGAGCTTTTGGAGCTATAACTTTTGATAATTTTGAAAACTTAATATAATTGTAAAAAATTGTGACAAATGACCAAATGGTAGATAATTATTTAAAAAAAATAAAATAAACATGTAACAATTAAAATACCAGTGACCCCCGCTTAACGCTGATAATTCATTCCGGAAAAACAGAGTGTTAAGTGAATCCACGCTAAGTGAGCGCCACATTCCCATAAGGTAACATATGTATTTTTGAGTTGTATCGGCGCCATAGGATATTTTCTAATCGGTAATAAACGGTAGTAAAAAGATGCACAAACGTCGGTCAAAATATTTAATATTCAAATATTTGTACATAAAAAAATATTCTGCACTGCATACTTATATAATTACATGGTAACTACTTATGTATCAAAATTAAACTTGATATTGCAATTAAAGTCATGAATTTAATTGATCTAAATTGGTTTTAATTAATTTAATTTAATTGATGAATTTAGTCATGAAAAATGTGTCGATTTTGGGTTGTACTTTGGCCCTCTTCCTGGTAAACTAAAAGTGGTTTTAATTTAAAATCCCCTGCAGTGTTACTACCCAACAATGAAGTCTACCGATCCTTCACCGCTTTGAAACCTGGCATGTTTTTTGTTCTTTCAATATGAAACTTCTTTTAGGCATTCGTTTCCCAAAAAAGTCCTGCTTCATCTTTGTTAAAAACTTGTTGAGAAGTATAACACATAATACCCCTCTTCAATAATTTTAACAAGTTATTTTTTGAAAGTTTCGGCTCCTTGATCTGCACTTGCGGCTTCTCCCTGGATTTTACATCTATTCAACCAGCACTTACTAGTTTTAAATGGTTCCACCTTTTTTTTTTTTTTTTTTTTTTTTAGGTGAGCTTTCTTCAGATCATCATATAGGCTAATCTCTCTCTCTCTCTTTTTTTAATTTTTTTTATAAAATTTAATTTAACTGAATTCTGCATTGGACATTATCTTCAATAAAATTATTTAGAAGTCTCTCCATTTCAATCCTAATAGCCAGCCTAGCCCTAGTTGCTTGCAGTGGAACAGCTGTCTTTCCCGCTGCTAAAATTAATTCTTTATTTTTTATAATTGTTCCTAACTTGCCAGTTCTAAATTATGGCACACATCCACTTGTCGTTGACCACAATCGATTTGCTTCAAAATGTCTAATTTAATTTTCAAATTCAGTCTTTTTTCTTACATTTGTAGTCTTCATACTGCGTCCAGACGTTGCTTTTTTCATTCTTATCCACCATTATTAACTCTTTGAAAATGTTACTGCATTGGTTGCATTAATTATGATACAATGTTCGAGTAAACTGTCCGTTACGCACGATGTCTAATATTGTACTGAGTGATGACTAGACTTCGGATAAATGCATATAACACAAATATTACAAGCATTATACTTGATCATTTTTTAAAATGTTGATCTCGGAACTACGTAATAAGTCACTGTACTGCAATTAAATTAGCGTAGAGGAAATTTCACTGAGCGTGGGAAAATTTCTCAAGTCAGCGTGGGAAATGTTTTAATGCTGTTTTGCTATTCATTTTCAAGCTATCGACTCCATCAGATGAAACGTTTTCGTTAAATATGCCAAAAATGCAATTTGTACGCTGGTAAAAGAGCATTATAGTGATTTGTGACAGCGTTATTAGTCAGATATGGATTATAATATAAGAACAGCGCTATAGCGAATCAGCGTAAAGCAAACCGCGTTATAATGAGGGCCTGCTGTATACATTAAAATTACCATTCTTTGGAGCTGATAAAGGAATTCCAAATTCTGCAAGCTACTCACATATATTTTATCACTTTTAGTGCTATTATTTTTTTGTTTTATGTATTTTTAATTTGTTTTTATCTGTTTTGTCAGTATATTTGCTATTTTAATGTTGTGTGCTGTCTGTGTATTAATATTTTATATGTCACTTGGTCGCTTGTTGCAAGAACATTTATATATTATGTCTATTCCTAATGCCAATGGTCTGTTTTCAAACAGCGAAAACTGATAAAGCAAAACAGTGGTTGTTACTTGAACGTACTGTTTTCCTGAGAAAGAAGAAAGTTCTCTTTTTTTTCTTTTTTTTTTTAATTCTTCCTATTCCAAAACAAGTTTTGCATTTGATTTGAATTACCTGGTTCTAGCATAATAATTGAGAATTTTGGAAAGGTATGATTAAAGTGAATGCCATTCACTTTAATCATACCTTCAAGGCCCAGGTTTCAACTCTAATTGGAATCTCATCAGTAGGCAGGCAGGTAGGTATTGTGAAGACCTGAGCAACCTTTGGAGCTATAACTTTGTCTAGTGATGAGCCACAATATGAGGTGTGGCAATAAGGTTCCCAGAATAGTGCTGTTGCAGTCATGTTCAGTGAGTTTGAAAATAAACAGAAGTAATACGTTGTAGTTCAAACTTCCTTCAACAGATAGTGGTACAGAGGTTGTCCAGTAAGCTGAAAGGTTGCAAGCAACAACCAGTTTTATCGATAGCATTAACATTCTGTCATGATTTTGCAGTGGAGTATCAAACAAATATCAAAATTTGCTTTAAACTGGTAAATCTGTAACAGAACCATATGAAATGTTAAAAACTATTTATGGCAATGAAACATTGTCTTACCAGTGTGTTTGAATTGTATAGGCTGTTCAAAGACAGACATGAGGATGTTTGCAATGACCCAAGAAGTGGGTGTCTGTCAGCCTCTCGAAATGATGACAGAGTTGCAAAAGTTCCTCAGAATGATGGCTGATAAGTTGGATATGAATAAGGATATGATTCATCAAATCCTGCATGAATAGGGAGAGAGTTAGTACTGTGTTTTATGTACAAGTGTTACAAAGATTATTGAAGCATATTTCCCTGGTGAAGCTGCGATTTTGAGAGAAAGGCAGCTGGTTCTTGTTGTATGACAATGCCCCCCACCAATTCCTCGCTTGTTGTGAAGACATTTCTGATAAAACATGGCATTGTACAGATCAACCGTCCACCCTACTCTCCCAATATAGCACCAGCAGGCCTCTTCTTTCCTAAGGTTCAAACTGCCCACAAAGGAAAGAGATTTCAGGATGTTGAGGATATAAAGAAAAACGTAATCACCAAACTGAACATCATATCTTTGGACCCCCTTTATTGACTTTTCAGAAATTTTTAGAATGGTGTAATAAGTGCATTCAGTCAGGTGATGATTACTTTGAATAAAAATAAAACCATTGTTCAGCTCATTCACTTTGTGTTCTTTTTATGTGCCAGTCCAGGAACTTTGTGACACCTTGTTTAGAATGTTTTGAAATATAAAGAACTGGCACCAAAACTTTATAAACAGTTTACTTTTATTAAAACTAAAGAATAATAAATAAATATAATTTGAGGGCATGCTCTCTTGAAAGCTCCTGTCTGGTTCTTTAGGTCTTCAGTTAATTTCACCAGATTTGGTGTAATTTTGTCACTGGTTTTGAAAGGTCTGGGTTCATATTCTGTTGAAGGTTGAAAAAGTTCTTAAAGGCATCTTCAGTCAAGTTTGTTATTAGCCAGACTTGGGTGCAATTTTCCCCATGAATTATTTGAAGTTTTTCACCCAACAGTGTGTATACTGTTGGGTGAAAAACATTGTATATTGTTATTGTCACAATGTGTATCAGACTAGTAACTGATAGTGACAACAAACTGATGTACTGTGTAACACTATGCAGAGAAAATAATTCCAGCACATCTTTCATGTTTCATAATGTGTTATAGTGAAAATTTGACTCATTTAGAAGACTGTGCTATACCTATATAGTAAACTGTATTTGTGAATTGGCATATTATGGCCTTTAGTTGCTGTTGTGCCATAAAGCCTCCAGTAACAACAACAGCAATATTTCTGACTCATATAGAAAGCTATATATCATTTTAACAAAATTATGTAAATGAAAATGTCAAATAGAAAGCTAATTGTTTAGTAATTTTGAAGTTTAATAAATTGTACTATACAGAAAAGTAAGGTAAAATAATGAGTTTACCTCAATATAGTGCGTAGAACACTTCCGTATGATACCCTCCAGAACTTAAAACGGAAAAAAACGAAAAAATCGATAACTTACCGGTACATTAGAGTAAAATATAAATAATTAAATAATCAATTTAACACAATTCAAATCAATATAAAACAATTAAAAATCAAATTAACGCAATTAAAAGAATCTAACGAAAATATTCAAAACGATTTTCCTTCCTTTTGAATATTCAAAATCGTTTTGAATATTTTCGTTAGATTCTTTTAATTGCGTTAATTTGATTTTTAATTGTTTTATATTGATTTGAATTGTGTTAAATTGATTATTTAATTATTTATATTTTACTCTAATGTACCGGTAAGTTGTCGGTTTTTTTCGTTTTTTCAGTTTTAAGTTCTGGAGGGTATCATACGGAAGTGTTCTACGCACTATATTGAGGTAAACTCCTCTTATTATTTTACTAATATTATTATCAACGTAGAACATATTGAGTAATACAGCTCTGATTCATACTATCTAAGAAAAGTAAGGTTATATTTCTCTTGTGAACCTCTAGTCTTGTGAATTTTTCAGTGCATAAAATAACCTATGATTAGCCAAATCATCAGGGTTTTTAAAAGAAAGTCTCAAGCATGTATCTCCTTTCATGAAACTGGTTTTGTGCATTTGATAGATTTATATGGAATTTAATTGCCATCTTATTCCCAATCCATTTTTCTTTTATGTGTAGGCTTATTAAAGTTGCACAATTGAAATTATCAAACATTAAAAACCTTCAGTGTTTAATATTAGCACTTTTTTAAAACTAGAATTTATTATTAAAAATTTGTTTTGCCATTGTAGTTTTATGTTCACTGTTTAGTTTTATATCATTTATATATAAAATAAACCATTAGTAATACAACTTAATTCCTCTTTATGCAAACACATAGAAATACATTTTTGATATGGTCATGTTTTTAAATAAGTTTCAGTAAGGTCAGGTATATAAGTAGATATTTGAATAACTACTTAACTTTAGTTCTCTTTTTTATTTCTTGTGTATATTTGTTTCAGGCCTCAACCTGTAACTGGTAAAGCTGGTCCTGCTACTAAAGTCAGTAAGAACTTTAGCTTTTCATTATCATATCTGAATGTAGTGTTATTTGAGTAAGAAATCTTATCTTTAGTGTTTTACATTTAAGCTCGGCCACTTTAGCTTTACTTTAGAATTAATTTTGCTTTTTTTTTTTTTTTTCTATTGTTTTCATCCATAGTTTTAGTGAACTTTATTTCTAAATTCTTATTTTTATTTATTTTTAATTTGTTTTTTCACCTCTCAAAGCATAGTGAAATATTCTTTTTTTTTTTTAATACACCAGGAAAGCTAGTTCAAACAAGGGATTTGAATTTGTGATTGTTAAAAAAGATATGAAAAAACTAACTTTACAGATATGGTCCTAATATGATAATTCTTGAAGACAAATTGTGCAAAGCACATAAGAACAGTTGACCAATTTTTTGTTCTTTTCATTGATTACAAAGTTCATTGCTCATCAAAATTATTGCATATTTTTTGCTTTAATTTTGATTTATTTTGTTACCACAAAAAATGCTACATGTTCATTATATGTGATCAAATATTGATGATTACCTTTCATTATAAAATAACATTAAACTAAGGAAGTGGAAAACAACTGGTTGTAGTTGGCATAAATGTGATCAGGCAGTTTTTTTAGCTTTTGATATATTGAAGTAAGAAAACTTCTTTTTTGATAAGCTGAAAATACAGGCAATCTCCAGTTTGTCATTTTGATTATAACATTTTTAATTTTTAATTCAAAATTTAAAAACTATTCTCTCAGGCAGGCAAACTCTTCTCTCAACAAACTGCTGTTTCATCAAAAAGTGTTTATCTGGAACAAAAAGATTTGGTGCTACACCCATTGTTGTTTTCTGCATTTATTAATGACACTGATGTCATTAATGTCTAATATCTAATTAATAGACTTAAATGTCTAATAAACCTTCTTCAGTATGCAGATGATACAAGGTTGGTAGGGTGGTTAATGGCAGTAATCAAGGTACTACTGCAACAAGATATAGAAAATTATGGCAGACAAGCTGAGAAATGCAATTAAAGTTTAATATTGACAAATGCAAGGTACTGCTTATGGGTAGAAGTAATCCCAGATTAATGCACCAACTCTGTGGTACTACACTCGTTGTAGTGGAAAATGAAAAAGACCTGGGGTAATTGTGCAGTCAGATATGAAGTTCTCTAAGCAGTACAGACTAGCTCATAGGGTTTTGTCAGTGATATACAGGAATTTTGCTAGCAGTGATAAAGAGATGATTATCCCATTGTAAAAGGCCCTGTCATGAGTACTGCATGCAGGTCTGGAGGTCTTATTTTAGGAAGGATGTAGAACTGCTGGAACAGGTGCAGAGATGGGCAGTGAGATTGGTGAGGGGAACAAAGATATGCTTTTAATAAGAAAGGCTTCAATTCAGCAAATTGCTGCATCTTGAGACCAGGCACCTGTAAGGAGGTGTGATTGAGATATTTAAAGATTTGAACTGCTTGAGCAAGCTCAGTACTTATGAGATTCTTGCTCAGACTACACATGGGTGAGTATAAATTTAAATTGAGGAAGGATAGTTGCAGAACAGGTGTGGAAATGGAAACTTCCACAACTTCCTGTTCTGCAACAGTTGGAACAAATTTCTATCTGTTGTTGCAGAAGTGGATAGGTTGAAAAAATTCAATGAACTAGACAAACTATTGGAGGAGGGAGACAGGTGATTTGGTAAGTTTTTTTTTTTTTTTTTTTTTTTGCTGATGCTGTATAAGTGTGCTTTCTTGCATCATTTGCTACTACTAATAAATAATAATACTAAGAATCTCAAAAACAGGAACTTGCTTTTGTTAATGTGCCTGATCACCCTGTTAATAACACTGGAGACTTGGTGACACCATGCAAGGCATTTTTATGCCAACAAATATAACTTCTTTATTGCAACTGATAGACCATGGGATGCTAGTGACATGCAAAGCCTATTATCTAGGACCATGCAACAACTGATTACCAAGATAGATGGCAGGAACCAGCCATCAGTTAGGGAATTCTGATTGGGGAGTACAATATTAAAAGGTACATAGGCAACATTGTGGCATTATGGGAGGAGTTATTTCAGGTTGTGATGAATGGTGTGTGTGGCAGGATATATGGCTAGAATGCATATATGTATCTAGGAACATGTGTGTATACTCAAAATTCAATTGCAGATTATGGAGTTGGCAATTGAGATTAGCTTCAGTGAACTGGGCTTAAGTAATGTGGTAGGTACTGAAATTGCATGGTATTGAGCTGACCAATGAGAGTCTGACTGAGTTGGAACAAAAAAGGGGAAAAGTGCAAAGGAAAAGGTTAGGTGTATGTTAAGTACCAAAGCAATTAAGGCTGTGAAGCATCAAAGCCTTAGTTGTGTTTTTTCTGTAATGACTTGTATTCTTTGCGCATTGATACGTGAGAGAGAGAGAGAGAGAGAGAGAGAGAGAGAGAGAGAGAGAAAATTGCCAAAAAACCTAATTTTCCAGTATCAAAAAAAACCATTTGATCCTTATCTGAGACCAACTAACTTAGCTATGTAAAAAAAAAAAAAAAAAAAAACCCAATAAACAGGAAGAAGAGAAAATCCAGCACTGCAAAAAAAATAAAGATGAAGCCTTCAGCTAGTTAGAGAAAGGTGACGATTTTCTCTCTCTCTCTTTTGCAAGATAACCCAAATGTAAAATAAAAATAGAGCAGCAACTTTGGTTGAGAATTGAGTGATCTTTCGCACTGCTCTAAAGAACTGTGTGAAGAGAATCAAAACTCTGTTCAGACTTCTGTCCTTGTGTCTTAAATTTGAACAGCTTTGAGAATGATTTATACAGTATAATATAGTATATAGTTGTGTATATTTTTATTATGTTCCTGTTTTGATGATTTTTTTTAATTAATAGTTAAGTGTGAAGCTTAAATTAAATTGGAAAATCCAAAAATTTGACCATGAAAATACTCAATCCCCTTTTAAACATAAATATTCATACACAAAAAAAAAAAAAAAAAAAAAAGTCTAAAATTTTTTTTTTTTTTTTAATACATATATAAACATCACCGTTCATAGGAACACATCCCAGCCATAGATCGGAGACTGTAGTCGATATTTTTGATGCTATCTTTACATAACATTTGGAAAACTGGTCATACTGCAGTTTCGTTACATGTTTTACAAGCATGTAAGCATGAAAAGTACTGGCAGGATGGTTCAAAAGTAACTTCAAAACTTTGTATGTTGCTCTGCGTATTTTGAGTTTAGTAAATCATAGCAAGCACTAATTGAAAGCAGCGATGAAGTTTTAATGGTGATTATAAGATTGTGGTGGGATCGCCACCATTCAGTGATATATTGCAACAACATTCCTGCAGTTTGAACTTTTTTGGAATTTTCTACCAACCAACAAAGTGAAGGCTATTTACTAATACACCTAAGCAAAGGAGTTCTTCATAATGGAAGAAAGTATGCATCCATTCCTATGGTTCAAGTACACTTAAAATAAAACTGAATTTTAAGTTCTTTTGGAAAAAAAATGCAATACAAGGATCATAGTAGGCTAGTGTGTAAGATGTTAAAGGTATGTTGGCTACTTGGCCAACAACTTGGTTACACAAATTGCTGTACTTTCTGTACACATGGGATATATAATCGAGCAAGATGTGAACATTAGGAAAGGAAAGTATGGCCTGGCCACCAAGACAATCTCTGACTCCAGATTCAAAGAACATTAAAGACAAGCATGTAAGCTTGACATGTAAGTGTGTAAGCATGACAAGCACTAGCAGATAAAAACAAAGTTCTGTTACTTCCTCTGCATATGAAGCTAGGTTTAATGAAACAGTTCATCCAACTCCTGAATTACGAAGGAAATTGTTTTGTTCTCTAAATTCCCATCACTTATATACAAAAAAAATCAAAGGAATCTTTGTTGAACCTCAAATCCACAAGCTGCTACTAGACTCTGTATTTGAAAAATCCATGAAGCAAACTGAAAGATGCTTGGACTGGCTTAAAAAACATTTTTACACAATTTTTTTGGAAACATTAAACCTAAATTATGAGGTGATCATGAGTGACATGCTGGAGAAGTTCTGAAAAGTAGGCTGCAGTATGAGTGTTAAGGTATAATATAAGTATTATATTTACTATGGAACTGGATGCAAAAAATAATTTTGATATCATATATTTGGATTTCAGGAAAGCTTTTGACACTGTTGCGCATGGAAGACTGTTGTACAAATTGGAGCAGAATGGTATTAAGGGTAAGTTGCTACAATGGATAAAAGGATGGTTAAGTGGGAGAAGACAGAGGGTGGTAATCAATGGGTGCTGCTCTTCTTGGACTAATGTTATTAGTGGAGTCTCACAGGGTTCGGTGTTAGGTCCACTGTTGTTTTGTATATTTATCAATGATATTGATGAAGGTATATCAGGCTTAATGTCGAAGTTTGCAGATGATACAAAGGTTGGCAGGGTTGTTAATGACAGTAATGGCAGTGTGCTACTGCAACAGGATCTGGATAATTTGGGCAGATGGGCTAAGAAGTGGCAACTGAAGTTTAACCTTGACAAATGCAAAGTACTGCATATGGGTAGAAGTAACCCCAGAGAAACGTACCAACTGTGTGGTACTACACTTAAGGTGGTAGAAAATGAAAAAGACCTGGGAGTAATTGTGCAGGCAGGTATGAAGTTTTCTGAGCAATGCAGACAGGCTGCCAGGGCAGATCATGGGGTTTTGTCAATGATATATAGGAATTTTGCTAGCAGGGAAAAGGAGGTGATTATCCCTCTGTATAAGGCAATGGTCAGGCCACACCTTGAGTACTGCGTACAGGTCTGGAGGCCTCATTTTAGGAAGGATGTAGATTTACTTGAGCGTGTACAGAGAAGGGCAACAAGATTAGTGAGGGGAATGAAGGGATCCTCTTACCAAGAGAGGCTTAAGTTCTGCAAATTGCAGTGGCTGGAGACTAGGCACCTGCGCGGTGATCTAATTGAGGTATATAAGGCCTTGAATGGGTTGAGCACGCTGAATTCTGATGGGATCCTTCCACTTGTTCAGATTACGAACCTAAGGGGGCATAAATTCAAATTAAGAAAAGACAGATGTAGAATAGATGTGCGGAAATTTGCCTTTAGCCAGCGGGTAGTTAATTGCTGGAACAAACTTCCATCTGTCGTTGTGGAAGTTGATAGGTTGAATAAATTTAAGGAGGAACTGGACAGGCATTTGGAGGGAATGGTGTGATTTTTTTTTTTTTTTTTTTTTTTTTTTTTGGCTGATGCTGCATAAGCTCATACATTTGCTTTCTTGCATCACACACCACTACTACTACTACACTTCTTGCACTGTCATCTCAGCTATTTCCCAGAGAATTTAGATAGTTTAAGTGATGAACAGGAGGAAAGATTCCATCAGGATATAAAAGAATTAGAAAAAAGGTAACAAGGATGATGGAATGTTAGCATGATGGCTGACCTGCTGGATACTAAAAAGAGGAAAGGCCACCAAAAGTAGCTGCCTGATGAGGAAGTCAAAAAGTTTAACCCAGTCTAACGTATAAAAAATCCAGTTGCTGCCATCAGTGCTTGACAGGGGTGTGTAGCCTTTAATATTTCTGTATTTATGTATTTTTTATCAATATTTTTGTATAAAAATAACCTATTTGTAAGAGCTGAAAAATTGCAAAATAAACTAAATAACTTATCAAGTAACTTTCAAAATTTCCATTAAAAGTGTAGTTTAGATTTCTTATGAGTAGTAAAACAGTTTTTATTGATATGCAGACCGGCATTATCAGGGGATGCAGAAACCTACAGTAGGTGTAAACTAGTCTGTGATCATATCAGAGTCATGCAGGCTAAGGGAGTGTCTGTGACAAAGAATGCAAAGAAAGTAGCAAAGGCTTATTTGCTACTTTCTTATTTGACAAACTGAATTGATATTTTGCATCTCTGTACACACATGAGGAATTTTTTTGGGATAGGGATGCCAAAAGTATATCAAATTACAGAGAGCCAAATGATTTTAGAGGAATTGTTGAAGCTAAATGTAAATAAGGCACCTAGTGTGGATGCATTCTATTCAATTATATTAAGAGGTATGGAAATTTTTAGCCCTAATTATCAGAGTCTCCTTGGATTCAGAGCTGAGTCCCTATGGACTGGTTACATGTGAATGTATCCCCAGTTCACAAAAGGGGTTCAAAGGGTGAAGTAAGTAATTATGGACTTGTAAGTTTAACTTCTGTTCCAGGGAAAATAATGGAGTCACTAGTTAAAAAAAAAAAAGTAATGCAGGGCCATCTTATGATCCTGCTATTAACTGAAGTTATACATCAGCCACAGCGTTGATTTGTTAAGGAGCAGTTTTGTCTGACCAATATGGATACTACGACATAACAGAGGAATTGGTTGCAAAAAATAATTTTGATATCATATAGTTAGATTTCAGAAAAGCTTTTGATACTGTTTCTCATAAAAGAATGCTATACAAATTGCAACAGCGTGGCATTAGGGGCAAGTTATTACTTTGGATAAATTTTGGTTGACTGGGAGAAGACAGAGTGGTTATCAGTAGAAACTGCTCTTCTTGGAGTACTGTTATTAGTGGAGTTCCCTAGGGCTCAGTACTGGGCACAGTGTTGTTTTCTATATTTATTAATATTGATGAAGGCATATTGGGCCTTAATGTCAAGGTTGTAGGTGACACAAAATTGGCAGGGTGGTTAATGACAATAATCAGGGTATCCTACTGCAACAAGGACTAGAAAAATTAGACAGATGGGCTGAGAAGTGGCAATTGAAGTTTAACCTTAATGCAAGGTATTACTTATGGGTAAAAGTAATCCCAGAATAATATAACCAATTCGGTGGTTCCACAGCAGAGAAAGAAAAAGAACTGGGGTTAATTATATGCACTGACCTGAAGTTCTCTGAGCATTGAAGATGGGCTGCTAGGGCACTTCATGGAGTTTTATCAATGATATACAGGAATTTTGTCAGCAGGGATAAGGAGGTGATTATTCAGTTGTAGACAGCAGTGGTTTGGTTACATCTTGAGTATTGCATACAGGTGTGGAAGCCTCATTTTAGGTAGGATGTGAATCTGTTAGAGCTGGTGCAGAGAAGAACAGTGAGATTAGTGAGAGGAAAAAGTACTTTAAAAAGATACTCTTACCAAGAAAGAATGACTTTGGTTCTGCAAATTGCAGTATCTGGAAAGTAGGCACTTGTGAGGAGATCTGATTGAGATTTTTAAGGATTTAAATGGATTGAGTAAGCTAAAAGCTGATGGCATTCTTACCTATGATTGGGCAACACATATGAGGGAGCATAATTTTAAATTGAGGAAGGATGGTTGCAAATAGATGTCTATTTTCTTTCAGCTAGTGGATAGTTTGATTGTTCTAAGAAAGAAAAAAAAAAGCTTCTATCTGGTGTTATTGTCAATACTATAATCTTAATCCCTTTGCATCATTTGTCACTGCTTAATAGTGAGACAGCATATTGTCTTCCCTGGTTTGTGCCTTGATTGAACATGATTGACTCGAAATTTGAGATTGGCATTTTGGTTTTGAACTCCCCTTTCTCCTTCCATTTTGTCACAATTTGCTGTATTGTCTCGTCTGTTGTCTGGTTTTGGACTCCCCTTTCTCCTTCCATTTTATCACAATTTACTTAGTTGTTGGTACCTCGTATCCTGGAAATTTCTTTGTGATGGTGTTCTGTGTAACAAGAACTTGAGCATTTTTGATATGTACCTCAAGATTGAAGATTCTTTGTAATCTTGATTGAAACAGTTCAATAATATTTTTAATATTGCCATATTAGTGTGCTTTATTATTCAATTCTGTCTTGTGTGATTATTTGGAATTTTCATATTATTTTTTTTTAATCCTACGGTTGTATTTTTATATCAAGTTAATAAATTATGAGTGGACATAAATTCAAGTTGAGGAAGCATGGTTGCAGGATAGATGTGCAGAAGTTTGCCTTCAGCCAGTGGCTGGTTGATTGTTGGAACAGGCTTCCATCTGTTGTGTAAGTGGATGGGTGGAATAAATTCAAGGGAGAACTAAACAAATTCTTGGAGAGTACAGATGGATGAGCTTTTTTTTTTCTTTATTTTTATTTTTTTTTTTTTTGTTGATGTTATATAAGCTTGCTGCTTTCTTGCATCATTTGCAATTACTACTACACTACTATTACAGTTATCTGATTTTCTTAGAAAAATAGGCATTCTGTTTCTCCTTTTGTTCCATTCCTCTTTTTTTGGGACAATGTTTCCGTCAGATTTATTCATTTTCTTTTTTTTTTTTTTTTCCATAGGTTCTTTAAAAACCTTCTTTAATATAGGGACTACTTTCTTTTTCTTTAAAACCTAACAGTCACTTTTATGGCTTCATAACTTCTGTTGTTATAATAAATTGTACTTAATCAGTGCTCTTGTAATATTAAACCTACTTTTTTATATGCTAGCTTTCATTTTCCTTTATATTCACCTGGTCACTATGCATCTCATGTGATATCTTGCTTAAAGTGCTACTGACAGTGATGTTGCGAAGACTAAGATAAATGCAGCAAAACTGGAGCTCAGGCAGTTTCCATGAACTAAAACTGTCACTTTCAAAAGTAAATGGCATGGAAAGATTTAAAATTCTATATCTGTTTGATTTAGATGATCCTTCTCAGATAGCACACAAACCGAATGAGTATTTTGCCTCTACATTCACACATGAAGAGTTATTAAGGATTGAAAATGGCAGAAGGTTATCAAATTGTAGCAGGGTGCTTAATGATTTTGTAATAACTGAGAGCAAAGTGGAGGAGAAATTGTTAAAGTTAAACATAAGAAAGGCTATTTCCCACCTGGGGGTGGACGGGATCTATCCAGTTATATTAAAGGAGGCGACAAAGGTACTAAGCAAACCCTTAGTCATAATCATGAGAGCATCCTTGGACTCAGGGGAAGTCCCCACAAACAGGAGATGTGTAAATGTATCCGCAGTTCACAAAGGGGGATCGAAGGGTGATACGAGTAATTACAGACCAGTTAGTTTAACTTCTGTTCTTCGGGTAAAATAATGGAGTCACTGGTTAAAGATGCATTGCAGGATCATCTAGACATAACTGCAGCAATAATTCAGACATTGCATGGGTTTGTTAAGGGAAAGTCTTGTCTGACAAATTTGATTGGATATTATGATGTGGTTACAAAGGAACTGGATGCAAAAAATAATTTTGATATCATATAGTTAGATTTCAGAAAAGCTTTTGACACTGTTGCACATGGAAGACTACTGTACAAATTGGAGCAAAATGATATTAAGGGTAAGTTGCTACAATGGATAAAAGGATGGTTGAGTGGGAGAAGACAGGGTGGTAATCAATGGGTGCTGCTCTTTGTGGACTGATGTTATTAGTGGAGTCCCACAGGGTTCTGTGTTTGGTCCACTGTTGTTTTGCATATTTATCAATGATATTGATGGTGTATCAGGCTTAGTGTCGAAGTTTGCAGATAATACAAAGGTTGGCAGCATTGTTAATGACAGTAATGGCAGTGTGCTACTGCGACAGGATCTAAAAATTTGGGAAGATGGACTGAGAAGTAGCAACTGAAGCTTAACATTGACAAATGCAAAGTACTGCATATGGGTAGAAGTAACCCCAGAAGAACGTACCAACTGTGTGGTACTACACTTAGGGTGGTAGAAAATGAAAAAGACCTGGGAGTAACTGTGCAGTCAGATATGAAGTTTTCTGAACAATGCAGACAGGCCGCAAAAGCAGATCATGGGATTTTGTCAATGATATACAGGAATTTTGCTAGTACAGAAAAGGTGATTGTCCCTCTGTATAAGGCAGTGGTCAGGCCACGCCTTGAGTACTGCGTACAGGTCTGGAGGCCTCATTTTAGGAAGGATGTAGATTTGCTTGAGTGTGTACAGAGAAGGGCAACAAGATTGGTGAGGAGAATGAAGGGATCCTCTTACCAAGAGAGGCTTAAGTTCTGCAAATTGCAGCAGCTGGAGACTAGGCACCTGCGAGGTGATCTGATTGAGGTGTGTAAGGCCTTGAATGGGTTGAGCATGCTGAATTCTGATGGATTCTTCCACTTATTCAGATTAATAACCTAAGGGGGCATAAATTCAAATTGAGGAAAGACAGCTGTAGAATAGATGTGCAGAAATTTGCGTTTAGCCAGTGGGTGATTAATTGCTGGAACAAACTTCCTTCCGTCGTTGTGGAAGTTGATAGGTTAAATAAATTTAAGGAAGAACTGGACAAACATTTAGAGGGAATGGTTGTGTTAATTTTTTTGACTGATGCTACATAACTCATACACTTGCTTTCTTGCATCACATGCCACTATTACTATTTGTACAAATAAAAAGGATTATTATCACACTGATTATATACACAAATAGAAAGTACAGTTTTTTCTTATTTTCTACAATTCATTTTTTTTTTGTTCAGCAATGGTCAGTGTGCAATAGTGATGTATATTAGCATGGAATTGGAATGAAAAGAGATGAGTTTGAAAGTTTGTAACAGAAGATAACTTTAAAATGTATGTTATGAATAGTTGATCATACAGATCAACAGTGCCACTAGCTGCTTCTGTACTGTCACAATTTCTAGCAGTCATTATTGCTAATCAAATGCTCCTCCTCCTTACACTTCATTACACATTAGAAATAACAGGAAGTTAATATTTATTAACTTCTAATGAAATTAAATCTGGATACTATGTGACATAATCATAAGAACTTTCAAATATTTCTTAGTAATTTCATTGACATTCTTTTTTATTCAATTAAATAGTATGTGAGAAGAATATACAAATTTGTTTCATTTAAATGAAACTAATAGGTCCTGAAATTTAAAAAAACTGAAACACCCACCTTTTCTTAATGAAATTTCTGTGATGTGTCACATATGTTCAAGAACAAAAGTTGTTCCATTTTATGCTCATTAGGTTTGAATGGTCTTCATTTTAATGTTGAATACATAAAAATTAGTATCTATGCCAGATGATTCTATATAGAGTTTTATGGATAGGAGAATATTATGTGTACATAAAAAGATTATTCTCTTTGTCTCATAAGGAATGCCATGCAACTTCTGAATTTTTTATTCAATTGAAATTGATGATGAAAATTGTGGATGTTGGTGTAGCGTTCTGCTTTGTGAGGTTATCCCTCATGCAGTATATTGAGTCCCAAAAAAAAACATTAATAGGAAGTAATTAGTGAAGTTTTAAAAATGCTACTGCAATTGCCAAATTTAGCTGTATTTGTCCAGTGTGTCTGGATAGTTGAGCAGCAGTGATCATTATTTTTGGCCATTGGGTTCAAAATCCACTGTGCACATCTGAAGTTTTTGTTTCTTTATTGTCAATTCATTTTAGAAAAATTGAAGGGTTATCCCTTTATTTTTTTCTCATTCAGTTATTTGAAATTTAATGATTAATGATTTATGAGATTAATAATTTCTTGGTTTAAAAAATCCTGTGGTTACATACATAGCCATTTTAGTGTTGTTATTGTGATCAGAATAAGGAGGAGGAGGGTATCAGATAAAATTTTGATGGTTACAGGTGGGGGGTTAAAATTAAAAAAAAAAATCTCCTTACATTGTATTTAATTTCAGCTACAGCTTGATTGGTCATATGCCATTAAATGTAAAATACCTTTAATGCCTTGAAATAATTATGCTCTTTGTGGATTACAGCCATCTAGTATAATAGCTAAATTTACTGCACAGTATTCCATGGTATGAAAACTAATTTAATTTGCAGGAATATTATTCAAAATTAAGCTTTACTTTTCAGGATCACGAGCATGCTAATTTTGTTTGCAAGTAGCTGATAGTGTGTTTGTGTTGAAAGCATTGGCAGAAATCCTGACATAAAGCTTAATTTTGGTAAAATAAATTAGTTATTTATTATATTACAAAGTATTGTGTAAGTTTCACTGATATATTTAATCCTAAAATTACTTTGTTTTTTTCCCCAGAAAAAAACAAAATACTTGATTTCAGAGACTTTCAGCTTAAGTGCAGTATAAACTGATAAGATGAAAATGACAATTCTGATCTAAAATTTTTGTTGCTTTTATTATTTTATCAAGTTAATTATAAAATTGAATATTGGCATGTAACAAAATGTGATTTTTTTTTAAATTTTGTGATGTGGAACACTGTCTTCATCTCATATGGTTGTTAACAAACATTTCATGTCTTTGTTTTTGTGCATGTATGGAATTCTGCAGTTTGGGATTGCTAAAATTATGAATTGGTGGTCTTCAAACTGATAATAACAGTTTAAAATTTTGTCAAGAGATATGTTGTGCCTGCTTGTGAAGACATTTGTGCAAGAGCTTATGGATTAAGTTGCAGAAACTATCCATATGTTTGTAATTTTTCTCAGTTGAATCAGGGATTTAAATAAGGTCCTTGCTAAATTGAGATGCACACATCTTTTTTTTGATATTTTCAAGGATCAAGTTTGAGAATACTTGTTAGAGAAAAAATACTGTGCAAATTTTTTTATCAGTATGAAAAACTGAGCTTTGCTGCTCTTCACTTTACAGTTCTAGTAATGATTTATTGATTTCAGTGGCATAAATTTCTCTTAAATTACTTAATGAGTAGCTTTATTTTTAAACAGAAGTCCTTTAGAGATTTGTTCTCTATTCTTTCACTTGTGACCTTTGAAAATGCTTGGTCCATCAGAACATTATTTGGCATCATGCATGATATTTTCACAAACTTTTGGAATTGAGATGCAGCATCTTTCTTTCTTTTTTTTTTTTTTTTAATAGCTACAGCAAAACTCTTTCAAGTTGTTAATTATTTGTGTATTTTCTCCTCCATAGTCAAAGCTGACTCCTCAAGAACGGCTTAAACGCAAAATGCAGATCCAGCTGAACAGGCAATGTAAGTTCACTTATTTTTTATTTATTTTTTTTTTTTTGCCCATAAGTGGAGGGAAGGGAGGATTCTAATCTTAAAATACATTTTTTAACACTTGAGATGTATATGATTTTCTATTAAATTCTAATTTTTAATCTAATAAAATGTAATTAAAGTAGGAATGTATGAAATAGTAATCATATTTTATTTTTGCTGCATTAATGGAACTATAGGTCTCTAACCATGTTCCCTTTTCTTTGCTCTTCTAGACTTAGGCTATCAGACTTCTTTTTAGTCTGCTAGCAATTTTATTAACATTTATTTTTATGCTTTAAAATAGAACAATTATTTAATTAAAGTATGCATTACAAAAGTGGTAGAACGTCCTGATAAGGCCAAATTCAAAAAATATGCACCTTACAAAATCTGTGTCCTAAACTGGGTGCTCTGTCAAGGAAAATAGTATGAATTCCAAGTACAATTGTAGGTAGCAATTGCAGTGAAATACAGAATCTTCATTAAAAAAGTATAAACTTTAAATATGTTTATCTGAGTAAATCAGATATCATATCTGGTATCCTTGTATGCAGAAATGACAGCAGTTGCACAGAAATGAAATAGTGACCACATTGTACAGTAATAAAATGTACAATCAACAGAATTGTATTTTTTGTTACTAAAACGTATCATATAGGCAGCTTTGTGTAAGTGCAATTTTCATACAGAATTCAACACCAGAAAGGTTCTTACTAAGATTAGTAATAAGTGGGTTTAGGAAAGAAATTTGAATTAATATGTGATGTGAAAGGCAGAGGGGAGATTACTTGATAGGAAATGGTGCTAAATGTGGATACTGAACATGTGTAGAAAGCATTCTTTCAAAGCTTGAAAAGGTATATTGGTGCAGTGCTAAACATGATCATAACTTGGGGAGTGGGAAAAGGTCTTGTGAATTATTAGATCTGAAAGTATACCGGTTTCATATTTTGGGAAAAGGATGATTTAGCTGGGTAGGAGCAAGGAGTCGGTTGATCCTTTGTGTTTCGAAAAAAAGATAAATAAATAACGGAACAGATATGATGGCATTGTGATTTGGGGAGAGAGAGTCCCCCCCCCAGTAAAAGATTATATACTTTAAAAAGGTGTCATTTATTTCTAATGGGCCCTGTACAGGGAACATTCTTAATGCATTAAGAATCTGCAGATAAATGAACCACTAGGTGCAGTGATCACGGTGTGCTGAAGTGGAATTTACTCAGAGGCAACTACCATCTGGGGTAAAGGGAAGGGTTTTTGCTTTCGTAAAGGTGACTATGGTGGTCTGAGACAGTATTTAAATTCTATACAGTATGTTGTACCCGTTGGCACTAATGATATTAAGAGTAGGAGACCGGCGGAATTACTTAACAAGTGCAAGTCAGTGTTGAAAAAAAGCCGTGAGTTAGGGTTGAATTTGAAATTGTCTGCATTTCTGCCCAAACGCGATAGGAGGGAGTATATGATGAAAGCCTTGTCGATCAATTCAGCCTTGGAGAGATTGTGCAAGGCTCAAGGTGTAGAATTTTTCTCAGCCTGGTCTGTGCTTGTTAACAGGAGAGACTGTTTCTACAGGAATGGGATACACTTAAATAGAGAGGAAAGAATATTTGCTGATGCTATCGAGGCAGAGTTAGGTGGGTCAGAAAACTGCTAGCTTGGAGGGATACACGGACTAATAGATTAGCAGTAGCCGCTGGCAGAGGTGAAAGTGATTCTTGCACTGCATCTATTGAAATGGGCAGCAGCCTGGAAAACAAGGTGCAGGGGATTCCAGAGACTGCTGGGAGTCTTTGCGGAACAAGTAAATACATGGGCTGTGTTAGGGTAGCTAAGAATAGAAACAGGTGCATGTATACTTGTGTGTACACCAATGCTAGGAGTTTGGTAAATAAATTTGATGAATTTGTGGTGTTGGTCAAAACTTCAAAGGTAGATATTGTTAGGATAACAGAGACGTGGTGTCACACAGATATAAGGAATGCAGGATTGGAATTTGGGGAGAACAGAATGTACAGGAAGGGAGGAGGGATTATGCTTTTGGTTAAGAAACACATAAAATCTAAGGAAGTGCAGCCAGTCGACATCGCTGGACAGTGCAGTGTCGAGTCAGTTTGGTGTGACATATGCATGTTATAGGCCTAATGACCCTGATGAGTATAATAAACAGCTGTACAGAGAAATAGTGGGCCAGTAAACCAGTGTATCTTATATTGGGGATTTTAATTTTTCAGAGATTGACTGACTGGAATTTATGGGTTGGTCACTCACACACTAGCAAGGCTTTTGTGGATTTATTGGATGATTGTTTTCTACCTCAGCATGTTCGGGAGGCAACTAGAGGGAGTAATACTCTTTATCTGATTATCAGTAGTGATTCTTCATGCATTAAGAATCTGCAGATAAAGGAACCACTAGGTGTCAGTGATCACAGTGTGCCAAAGTGGGATTTACTCAGAGGCAACTAGCATCAGGGGTAAAGGGAAGGGTTTTTGCTTTCATAAAGGTGACTATGGTGGTCTGAGATAGTATTTAAATTCTATACGGTGGGACCAACTGAAGATGTTACCAACAGCAAATTCAAAATGGGAAGCATTGAAGGAATTAATCTTGGAAGCTACTAGGTTTTTTATACTAACTAAAAAAATATTGTTCAAAATTTAGGCCTAAATGGATCAGATGAACTAATTAGACATGTGGCAGAGAAGAAAAATGCATGGGATACATCATCATTAGCTATATGGTGCAAGGAAGCATGAGGCTTTTGCTGCACCAGCAAAAAAAAAATTCCTGAGTTACCCAGAGAGAGAGAGAGAAAGGGAGAGAGAGAGAGAGAACAAGAGTCTCTCTGTAGAAGGAAATCACCAAGAAAGAGAAGAATGATGATAGGGAGTGCCAAGCCGATACTCATCAGATGTGAGCCCCTGGATATAAATTAACAGGTGACACGGAAGCCTGTGATAGATATAACCAGGTCACAAAGGAGGTTAGGCAGGTATAGGCAGATTGAGAAATCTCTGGCAAAGGATGCAAAGAAAAACAGCGAAGAGTTCTTTATTTATGTAAGCTCTAGAAGGAAGGGAATGAATCAGATTGGTCCACTTGATATTGATGGATCAACTGTTGATGATTTTGCTCAGGTAGCTAACAAACTAAATGAATATTTTGCATCTACATTCATACATGAGGAGTTATTCAGGGAGGGAATGCCAGAGGTGTGTTCAACATACTTCTGGCAGTAAGCTAGATAATCTTGTAATAACAGAGTAAAGTGGAGGAGAAATTGTTGAAGATAAACATAAGAAAGGCACCTGGGGTGGATGGAATCTATCCAGTTATATTAAAGGAGGCAGCGAAGGAAGTAAACAAACCCTTAGCCATAATTATGAGAGCTTCCTTGGACTCAGGAGAGGTACCCATGGACTGGAGATCTGCAAATGTGACCCCAATCCACAAAGGAGGATCAAAGGGAGACACAGGTAATTACAGACCTGTTAGTTTAACTTTTGTTCCAGGGAAATTAATGGAGGCACTGGTTAAAGAAACATTGCAAAATCATCTAGACAAGACTCAGTTATAGCTCGGACACAGCATGGGTGGCCCCGAGTGCCAAGCGAGTGATCAAAGCGAGTCTAAAAGCGCCTTCTCTAGAATTAGTTGTTTTCAGAGAATTTTCAAGCTTTTGTTTACTAAGTTATTTCTTTTCTGCTCTTCTCAATAAAGAAGTAAGCTTTTCAAAAGAAAGGAAAGGTACCTTTCTTCTTCCTGTATATAGAACTAACCTACATAACACACTAACCACTAATCTCTTCTCGCTTGGTCACTGGTGGCACCGCTCCTGCCTCCACGTGGCGGGGCCGGTAACCTGGGGGAAAAGTTATCCTCTGGGGCAAAAAGGAGCAACCATGGATTGCGACAACTACCCAGCACTTGAGCCCAGACGCTCATGTTATGACATTAATGAAACCGAACGTGACGCATCCCAATCTAAGAGATTACGCAAAAATGAGAATGAACAGGAATATCCAACATTCCTCACATTGCATTCTCTTTCATCCAAACCTATGAGTGCCCTTTCACCATTTCTAATTCAGAAATGTTTAGAAAGTGTGGCTGGTTCACCGAAAATGGTCAAAAGATTACGTTCTGGAGACTTACTAGTTGAAACAACTAAACATCAGCATTCCCAGGCTCTACTGAAATTGTCAACTTTTGGCAGAATACCTGTACAGGCCACCCCTCGTGCCACATTAAATAGCTCCAAAGGAGTAATAGCAGAGTGGGATCTGATGAATGTCGCCGAAGATGAGATAGTAGAAGAATTGCAAGAACAAAAAGTCGTTCAAGCCAAACGAATAATGTTAAAAAAAGATGGTGAACTTGTTCCCACTAGGAACATTATTCTAACGTTCAGTACACCAACCCTACCATCATGTGTGAAAGCCGGATACCTTAACTGTCGAGTACGTCCCTACATTCCCAATCCAATCAGATGTTTCAAATGTCAAAAATTTGGACACTCACAAACAGTATGTCGAGGGGACCCTACCTGCCCGAACTGTGGCTCTAAAGCCCATTTACAAACTGACTGCACTGCAGAAACGCCACAATGTCCAAATTGTAAAGGCCAGCACCCTGCGTATTCAAAAGCATGTGAACTCTGGAGGTTAGGAAAAAACATCCAAAAATACAAAGTTGAAAAAAAGGTCACCTACCAAGAAGCTAGGAAGCAAGTTATGCTCAATATGCCAAAAGTTAGCTATGCCGCAGCAACCAAAAAATATCAATCAACTGGTACACAAACAGCAGTCACAGTATCCCCATCTATTTCAATTGCCGATTGGGCTCGATCAGTGCTTTCGTCCCCCACAACAACCATCTACAGAACAATGGAAAGTAACTTGCGCTAGCAATACTCCGCTAACAGTACCACCAACTGCAAATGATACTTTGCCAGAAACTACAAAATTGAAAGCATCAGCGTCAAACAATGCTGACCAACCATGCTCAGGAAATATAGATATAGATTCTGGTACTCTGCAAGAAGAGACCATTTTAGATTTACACGCAGAAGACGACATGGACACTGGGCGTCCTGCCTTCCGGAAAAAAGAAAGGATGAAACTAGATCGATCCAAACAGGCTGGATACAAAAAACAGACTGAACCTTTTACAACCTCTAAAACTAAATAATGCAGAACATTATACAATGGAACTGTAGAGGTCTACGAAGCAATATTTTTGACATTTATGATCTCATCAAACAGCATAATCCAGTTATCATCTGCCTGCAAGAAACTAATGTAACTCCACAGATGACTCCAGTGATCAAAAACTATAGTATCTACCAACAAGACAGAAGCAGCACTAACTCAAGAAGAGGCGTAGCCATACTTATTGACAACAAGGTTCCTACCAAAAAAATCCCTCTACAGACCACTTTAGAGGCTGTAGCAGTACGTACTGTTTTCAGTTTTATGCTAACCGTAGTCTCTGTGTATCTCTCCCCAAACAAAGAATTTACTGT